>NC_092874.1:399081485-399191485 GCF_028372415.1 Notamacropus eugenii | reverse complement strand
TGTGGCTAACAGGTGTGCACACAATACAAAAGGAAATTAGAAGAATACCATGGATATAATGTGCCTATTGGTCATTGAGAGGCAGGCTGACCTCGGGTCAGGAAGATCTCCATTCAAGACCTGCCTCTGACACATACTGGCCATGTAACCAAAGATGAGTAGCTAAAATTTCTTGAAGCTTTATTGGTCATTTGAGTTTTCACTCTCTCACACACTGTGATACCAATCTCTCCAGATATGAGCTAATTTAGTAAAGATGGTGGAGATGGTACAGATTTTCTTTTCTCTTTGCCAACATAGGCTGTTTTCTCCAGCTTGTTCTTGAGATCCGGTGGCCTGCTTAGTGCTCTCCTTTCACTTGTCAGCTTATTCTCTTGAGCATTTAAAAGCATGTTAGTAATATCATCCAAGTCCCAAGCAGACTAATTGACATAGCTCCTAGTGTGGGATCACTGAGATTTCTTCTGAGGTCTCCATGGGACAGTCAGAGCCTGCTTTATACTATTAATTCTGCCTAATCCTCCAAATGAACGTGTTTGATGAGATGATCTCTATGAACCCTTAACGACTATGAATGCACAATCCTGTGATGAGAGGCAGAGTGCTGTACTGGTCTCAGAGCTGCTTCAGAGCTAGGAAGATCTGGGTGCAAGTCTTGCCTCTTATATATACTAGGTATGTGACTCTGGGAAACTCTCTTCATCTCTCAATGCTCTAGGCGACTCTTTAAGACAGTGTTGGGCAGAGCAGGCAGAGAACAGGGAGAGAAGCATAGTGACCCACATGGTAAAGGGATTTTCCTCAGCTGAGCACTGCTTGTACCAATGGAAGCACAGGTCCAGATCTATCCCTGTGATGATCCAATAATTACTGGCACATGAAATTCCTGGTTATATGTCCTGAATTATTTCCTTTCCATGAAGTGATTACTTACAGAAACAACCAGTTTAAGTGACTATGTTTATTCATAGGGAGATTAACTTAATTAATACTACGCTCATCTCCTTGAGTTTCATAGACTTCCTTGGAATCTATGTTTAGTGTTGTGGAACTCGGCAATCCCTGCACATATTGTGGAGGACTGCATGCTCTTGTGCACCAACCCTGTACGTGTGTGGACTTGACAATGACGCTCTAACTCTTGGTGCATTACTGGGACCCGTAATTAGATGAAATGCGTCTGTACCCTTAGGGAAACACCATATGCTTATCTGGCATCCTTGTAAATCACAGAAAGAGTGGAAATAGATTGGAGGTGGAAAGGGAATGCATGGTCACTGAAAATGACTTTGAGAATAATTCGTTTTTTTCTTTTTCTGCTGGCTGGTGTAGTGAACACAGCAACACACTAGAAGAGCAGTGTTCAAATCCTGCTTCAAGCCTCTTACTAGTTGTGTGACCCTGTATAAGCCACTTAATCTGCCTCATCCTCTTCATTTGTCAAATGAGGCCATTAACAGCACCTACCTCATGGGGCTGTTGTTATGATCCAATGAGATATTAGACATAGAGATTCTTCTCTTTCTACTGTGATCTTGGGGTCTGTGGTCAGTCTTTGACAATTTCACAGTCAATTATCTACTCCAAAGGGTCTGCCCATCACCATTAGGAATAGGGAAGTGGTCCTCAGAGCCAAAGTGCAGAGGTCAGTCTAGGTGATTTTTTTTTTTGGGGGGGGGTTGGGGAATGAGGCTTCACGGTTTTGCAAGGAAGGGAAAAGATGAACCATTGTATCAGTAAGCATCCGGACATACACGGGCGGGGGGTGGGGGAGCTGCTATCACAGGTTCTTAGATCTACATTTATAGAAGGAAAGGCAACTTTTGAGGGATCAACAGTCACTTTAATCAAGTACATGCATCATTCACTTAGTTCAGGGGAAAAAGTCAGCACCCTGAACATCAGACAAAATACAAAGAAATACAGATCAACAGACATGCTTCCAAATGTCTGACATAAGCAATATGTTCATCACAGATCAATGGACTGATCCAACTGTCTGACTATTGTTACCAAAGAGGGAAGCACAAAGATCTGGGTTTTCAAAGCCAGAGGGTTCCTTAGCAGCTTCTCAGAGTCTCATCTGGCCAAACACTTCCAGTCAGCAAGCCACAAAGTAAAACCTCACCCTCAGAATATTTACACATATTTTAGAGCTGGAGGGCATCACAATCCTTGAGAACCAGAGCCTCATTAACAAAAATTGGGCCTTCCTACAAATATTCCCATGTCAATTAATGGGTGGGGAAGATCTTTAATCACATTAAAATAATTAAAAATAGAAATAATTTCTAGTTAAAGAAACTCTAGTTTCTGTACTTTACTCCTAGGAAAGACTCTGAGTTGATGAAAGCAAGATTTAATCAGAGGCACTTGATTACACTAAAGCAAAAACAGCAAAATATCCTACTTTGCTTGCCATCACAGCCATTGACTGAAAGACTGGGGGAAAATTAGGTCCTGGTGGTCATCAATTCTCACCAGGTCTTTGAGGCCCTTCTAGATGGTGTCTGGACCTGCTTGCCAATAGATGGAGGAAGAGTCAGACTTCTCCTACTGGAGATAATACAGAGAAATGCAATACATGTCTGAATTTTCTTTTTGTCTCACATATGATCAGAAGATTCATAATGGAGAGAAAAACCAACCACCTCTACCTTGATCTGGCTATGTATATTTGTATTAAACATTTTTTCTTGTAAGTAGCACAATAATGTTTTTATTTCTGTTTTATTCAAATATTTTCATTTATTAATAGAAATACTGATATAAAGTTGGTAGATTTGATTTACCTTCTGACAAAAAATTAGGGGGGGTCTAGGTATTTTCTAACTGCCCTCCATGTCTACTCTCTGGTTTCAGGTTGAAATGACTTTTTTGCACTGTGTAGCACCCTGATCGATTCTTGGGTTTCCAAGCCCTTTGATCAGTCCATCTTTTTCCTAATGAAGATAGTCTCCACAAAAAAGGATCATATCTTTATCTCGCTGAGGCAGCTAATGGGTTTGGTGGATTGATCACTAGTCCTCAACTCAGGGAGATGAGTTCAAATCCTGCCTCCCACATTTACTTTTGAATGATCTTGTTAATTTCTCTCAGTGTCAGTTTCCTCATCTGTAAAGTATGAGGACCAACTGAGATAATGAATGAAAACACTTTAAAACCCCCAAAGTAGGATATAAATGGTAATTATATGTATTTTTATTTTCATATATATATATTTATGTATTTTTTTCTAGCCTTGGACTTAATTCCACAAACAGATGCATTCTCACCCTCTTTTGTACTCACTCTGGCTTTCAATGACTCTCTTAAATTTCTTTTTTGTTGAGTGGGTCTTTTTTCTCTTTCTTTGATATGACAAGTCATGGTTTCCTTGAATCACTTTTCTTCTCCTGGAACCCTGATTCTCTGCCTTGTAGACACCTGTCAGCAGAGTTTGTTTTTCTCCCTTAATTCTGACTCATTATGAAATTAACATCCTCTATAACCCCAAGAAATGAGATTGAAAAACAGCCTAGATCAGTGTCACAATTCCCAAGTGTGGCCTGAGCCAGATTAAAATGTGACTGGGAAATATTTAACAAAATGAATAAAAATACAATAGAATATACTTAATGGTAATATGTGGCTTTCTACTTCAGTGTAGGAATCCTTATGTACATCTGTTTTTATCTGAGTTTGACACAACTAGTCTAAATGACCTGAGGGGGAAATAGATTGGAACTAGCAAAGCCAGACTTGGGTGCTAGAATGTGCTACACTGAAGTCTGGAAAAGCTGAGGACTTGTTAATTTCTTGTCATTCCATTGTTTCAGTTGTGTCTGACTCTTTGTGATTCCATTTAGGGTTTTCTTGGCAAAGATACTGAAATTTGCCATTTCCTTCTCCAGCTCATTTTATAGATGAGGAAACTGAGGCAAAATGAGGTATCAAGTGACTTGTCCAGGGCCATGCAGTTAGGAAGTGTCAAATCTGAACTCCAGTCTTTGTGACTCCAGGTTTGGTGCTCTTGGTGCCACCTAGATGCCCTGACTTGGGGATATAAGCTCTATTCAACTGACTTGTTATCTACCCAGCTGAATATAGCTTGTACCCCTGAGTTCCTCAAACTTCAGTCAAGTAGATGTTGCCTTCCAGAATAATATGAATTATTTTGTTAGAAGGTAAATTGAATTGATTATGATGATGATAGCAGATGCAAGCACAGTTGGATAGAGCATGGGGCCTGGACTTAGAAAGACCTGAATTCAAATTCAGCCTCAGACATGCACTACCTGTGTGACCCAGGAAACGTTATTTAACTTCTCTTTTCCCCTATATAACAGGGGTATAACAATAGCACCTACCCCAAAGGGTTGCTTTGAAGATCAAATAAAATATATTTGTAAAAGTTCTTAGCAGAGTACCTGGTACATAACGTGTGCTATATACTTATTCTTTTCCCCATCAGTTTCCTCCCCCTTCTCATCTTTACCCTAATGATATTTAATATATGCATATGTACACACACATATGTCTGTATATGTGTGTGTTGTGAAGTATTTTACATATGTCATCTCATTTGATCCTCACAATAACCCTGTGAGGTAGTTGTTATCATTATAATCATTTTTCAAACTGGGAAACTGAGGCTTAGAGAGGTTAAGGCACTTGCTTAAAGTCATACAGCTAGTTAAGTTTCTGGGTCAAGATTCAAACTCAAGTCTTCCTGACTCAATCCAGCACTCTAACCACTGGGATACTTAGATATTTATATACAAACCTATAAATTAATTTGTATGTCAGTCCATCCAAGCTACTTTAAAATATGCATCTAATAGAGACAACATGAATGATCTTTGAAAAACATGGAAAGACTTGCACAAAATAATGAAGAGTGAAATGAACAGAATCTAAAGAACATTGTATACAGTAACAGCAATATTTTTTTTTTTTACAAAATTAATTTATTTTCAGTACTCAACAATCACTTCCATAAATTTTAAATTTTCTCCCCCTCCCTTTCCCCTCTCTTCCCGAGATGGCAGCAATCTTGTTTTAATAATGACTTTGGGTGAATAAATCATTTTGACTGTTACAAATACCCAAATTAACTATAAAAGATATATGAAGAAAAACACTATTTGCATCCACAGAAAGAAATGATAAATAGACGTGTAGAACAATATTACATCTATACCTATTTGTGTCTAATGGTAGTCATTTCTAGGGTGGGGGAGGGAAGGAAAAGAAGAAGTTTACATGATAACTTTATTATATATTTAAAAAGGATGACAAGTTGTACATAATAGATATGCAGTTTCATAAGCAATAATCTTTTTTTATTATACTATGTCATGGAATTGTTTATTCCATAAATTAAAATAAAATAAATTTTAAAAAATTAAAAAATTTACATCTAATAGAGAACTATTTATCATAATCCTAAAAACATTTTGATGTTGGTTCAGCAACTGCTTTGTTCTATCCTAAAAGAGGTTAGTACCACATGCTACTGCCTCAATGAGGTTTCTGCACCTATGAAATAGAGATTCAAGTGTCCTCTCTAGCCTCAGTAGTAGGATATCTCTGGGGTGAAAGGAGAAGGGAGAACATATCTTGTATTCTACTTTAAGAAGGGATCATTTGGAGGCTCTAGGATTATATGCAAAGCACCAGCTTTGCTTTCAAAGCCCAGCTTTAAAGTTCCAATAGTCTTGTTCCAGGGCATTCTGCAAATTGCTGGTTTTACTCTGACATGCTGAATAGATGTACCCTTATCCAATTGAATTACACTCCAATCACCATCAGCCAGAAGAGGTTCGTGACTATGGCCTGTGCATCCACTCCCGACTGCTGGGCAGAAAAGAAAGATCAAAGTCCCAGGAAATTATTTGATCTTTCATCAACAAATAGGGGCCATAGGAGGACAGAACACTAATTAATTACCACTGAATGGAAAGCCTTCCTCTTGAAACAGCTGGGAACAAGTTGCTTTTGACTAATAGCTCTGCCCTTCTGATAGGAAGATGATGCTTCTGAGCCAGATCTGCCCAACATGTAGGTAAATTTGGTGATGACACTTCTGGGGTGATTCAGGAGTTCTGGGAAGGCTTTGGTCTCCTTTTCCTCTCCCCTACAACTTTCCACCCCTCTCAACCTTACTCCTCCATCATTTAGCAGCTGGTGCCTAAAAGTTATCATCAAGGCTTCATACGTTAAGGCTTTTAGCAATGAATGATCAATTAACAAGCATTTATTAAGCCTACTATGTGCCTGGCTTTGTTGATACAAAGACAAAAATGAAACATACTCTGCCATGAAGGATCTGACATTCTTTTGTGGGGGAGAGGTCAGGGAAACGTTGAAATGCAGGTAAATACAAGATATATAGAAAGTAATTGCAAAGTACTTTGGGGGAGGCCACGAACGTTTAAGGGGAAGAGGAAAGGCCTCATTTAGAAGGCAGCACTTAAGCTGCACTTGGAGGGAGTGAGAGTTAGAGGCAGAGGTGAGGTGGGGGGCACTTAGGTTACAGGCAAGAAGATTGAATGTCCTCCTCTTCATCTTCCTCACCATAACAGCTAGCATTTATATAATGCTTATCTAATTATATCCTTACAACAATCCTGGGAGGTAGATACTATTATTATCCCCAACTTACAGAAGTGGAAATCAAGGCACGGTTCAAGTGATTTGTCCAGGGTCATAGACCTAGTAAGTGTGTGAGGTCAAATTTGAATTCAGGTGTTTCTTCACTCCATGTCCAGCACTCTAACCACTGAGTCACCTCGCTGCCTATATGAGGAATAGCTGGAACACTGAACCTGTGAAGAGGAGCACTGTATGATAATCCAGAAAAGGTAGATTGGAACTAGCTTGTAGAGGGCTCTAAATACCATTTTATACGAGAGTCAAGGAAGTCTGAGGATTTTTCAGTAATACAGTTACATGGCTAGACCTTTGCTGGAGGAATTCAGTAAATATTTTAGAGGAAGCTAGGTGGCACAGTAGATAAAGGGCTAGGCCGGAGTTAAGAAACCCCGAGTTCAAATTCAGCCTGAGACACTTACTAGCTGGGTGACCCTGGGCAAGTTACTTTGCCTCTGTTTGCCTCAACTAGAAGATAATATTTGTTAAGATCTTGGCATATCGTGACATTTATTTTTCCTTATCTCTCCCAGTTTTGTGGAGGATAGATTTGAGAGGACAGAGACCTGAGCAACGGAATTCAGTTGTTAGACTATGGCAATAGTGTGCGCTGGAGGTGATGAAGCCCTGAGCTAGGGTGGTTGTGATGTGAGAGGAAAGAAGGGGAGAGATGCAGGTGGTATGATAGGAGCAGAACTGACAAGACTTCCCACCTGTTTGGATTTGGGGTGAGCAAATATGAAAAGTGGAGAATATGAATCTGGGTGACTGGAGAGAAAAGGGGCAGGTTTGGGAACCTGTTTAATTGCAAATATCTCTGCTAGAAATAATGCCTTCTGCTCTTATGAGTCATTTATGCCTTCCCCCCTTCCTCCCTTTCTTCTTCCTTCCCTCCCTCCCTCCCTCCCTTCCTTCCTTCCTTCCTTCCTTCCTTCCTTCCTTCCTTCCTTCCTTCCTTCCTTCCTTCCTTCCTTCCTTCCTTCCTTCCCTCTCTCCTTGGGAGCACAGGTTCCAAAGAACTAACTCAATCCATGAGATCACTTTTCTAGTTCTGAATTTTGAAAAAACTCTATAAGGATTGGTCTGATTCCAGAGCTAGCATCCTGTCAAATAATATAGTTTGATTTGAAGATACTTGCATTAATGTGCGACAGTCATTGTATTTCTCTAATGGCTCCTAATGGTTTGGGAGGTGTTAGCACCATGCTCCCCGAGGGAGGAGGCACTCTCCTTCCACAATCTCTTTTTCATCCCTAGGGAATTGCCAGCCTGTTCTTCGCCATGTTTAAGGAGGTAGGAATGCAAAAGCAGGGCCTTGATGTCAGACCCAGAATATCCTTGTAAGACTGAAGAGAGGAAAGGCAGGAATCATTTCCATGTTGCTGATGAATTCTAGAGAGATTAGAGGGACTTAATTATTGTTTTTCTACTTCAGAATACAGGATGGAAGAAATCTCAGGGATAATCTATTTCTACCCTTTCTTTTTGCAGATGAGGAAACTGGGGCACGGAGTGGTAAAGTCCGAGGGCACATAGCAAAGTTAGTAGAAGAGCCAAGGTCTCCAGCTTCGTCTCACAGAAATCTTTCCAATAGAAAATGATCATCTTTGATCTATTTCCTTGGAGACCATCCACAGCAGATTCAGGGACTGAAAGCAAACCTTTCTCTCATTAGTTTTTCAATTATGGAACATGTCTAATTATACTGCCATAAATGCTGTTTCCCTAAACAGTTTGTAAGGACATAGAGCCCAGGGACTGTTTAATTTTGGTCTTTGCATCCTTAGCTCCTTGCAGAGGGCTTGGTACATTATCGTTCAGTTGTGTCCAACCCTTCATGGAACCGTGAACTTCACTGTGGGGTTTTCTTGGCAAAGATCCTGGAGTGATTTGCTATTTATTTCTCCAGTAGATTAAGGCAAACAGAGGTTAAATAAATTGCCCAGAGTCACACAGCTAGTATGTATCTGAGATTGAATTTGAACTCAGGTTTTCCTCACTCCAGGCTCTGTACTCTATCCCCTGAGTCACCTAGCTGCTTTGGCCTGACACATAGTAAACACTTTATGTTTCTTGGTTAATTAACTGATAATCTTAAAGAACTTTCATATGCATTCTCTCATGTGAGGTAATGGCAGGTGTTATTGTCCTGCTTTACAGATGAGAAAATTGAGTTTGTGACTTGCTCAGTAAATGGTAGATTTAGGTATGACTCTGTTACTCAAGAAGCTTCAATGGCTCCCCATTGCCTCTGAGATAAAATATACACTCCTCTGTTTGTCATTTAAGACCCTTTGTAATTTGACTGTAGACTGTCTTTATAGGGTGATCACTCATGACTCCCCATCACATTCTTTACCCTCCAGTGAAACTAGCTCTTCCTCC
The DNA here is from genome assembly GCF_028372415.1 of Notamacropus eugenii. Lineage (NCBI taxonomy): Eukaryota > Metazoa > Chordata > Mammalia > Diprotodontia > Macropodidae > Notamacropus > Notamacropus eugenii. The sequence goes on along the minus strand of NC_092874.1, from coordinate 399,182,467 downwards.
TCCATCTACCCCTTCTCTGTGCCTTTGTATAAGGCTATCTAGCCTTACTGCCTGACAGGCTGTCTATCCTTAGATAGCCTCTTAGAATCAGTCTGCCTTTAAGTACTACCTCCTACATAACACCCTTCTGATTTATCCTGTACCCCGACTCACCCCCTCCCCATTTATCCCATACCCTGACTCCCCCCCTCCCCCATCCCTACCCTCGTCCCTATACTTTGTATTTCCTTTGGGTACATTTTGTATCTACTTACACGGGCACACATTTTCTCTCAGAAAATGTAAGCTCTTTGAGAGGAGGAATTTTCTCATTTTTATCTTCTTATCTCTAGTGACATAACAGAGAGGTATTTTAAAAATGCTTGTTGATTGCTTGTTTTTCTGATTCCTATTCTGAGGCTCCCTCCCTCCTCTTGGTCAATCAATCAGTCAACAAATATTTATTGAATGTCTATGCTTACTGAGTAAGGTGATATTATTGAAGATTCCCTTTGTGCTTAACTATCACTTAAAGTTATAGAACTAGTCTTTCCCCAAATGTTGCTCCTTTGTTGGAGGTGACAAGAGGGTGATCTGACAGGAATTCAGGAATTCTGTTTATGGGACACCCTTCCCTTGTTCCCCTTTTCCTGTCTCTCATTTCCCAGCATTGCTAGCCCTAACAGAAGACTGGGTTGCCTAATTGTGTGTTGGCAAATTGTTTGGACTCACCTCTATACCAGGGCCCCCCCTCCAGGTCTCTTTTCACCCTTTGAGGCTTTTGAAAAGTGATTTGATTTGAAAGCAACACATTAGCCACAACATATTCCCCCTTTATTACCATGGAGCAGGAGGAGATAAATTGCCCAGTTCTGGTCTTTGTAGTTTCTGTATGGATTGTGGGACTGGGGGTGGGGGTGGGCATGGCCCAGCTGAGGTTGTGGTCTCAGCCACCAGGATCCATGACAGGCTCTCAGTCACGTACTGCCTGGACCCCAGACTTGCTGTCTTAAGAAAATGTAATTATGGCCACATATACTACAGACCTGATTACCATTCCCCAATGTTTGGAAAAGGACCAAGGGGAACTTAATTATTCTGGTGGATTATTTGGGGGTAGGATGTAAGGATTCTTTTCCGATCTACAAACAGTTCTCAATTAGGCTTCCTGGAGCACAGTTAGGAGAGGTCAGGTCAGAGAAAATTGTTTTATCATTTTGACTACATCCCCCTCCCCCATTTTTTAGGCTGGAGGTAGCATGGTACCCTTGAGAGGATGCTTGATTTGGGAGTCTCAGAACCTGGGTTTAGATCCCAACTTTGTCACTTACTCCTGGTGCATGGCCTTATACGTTCATGATCTCGCCTGCACCTTGGTTCCCTCACCGGTAAAATGAGACGATTAGACTAGATTACCTCTAACTTCTTTCTCAGCTTTAAATCTCTGATTCTATCAAAGACTGGTTATCTTTTTTTGCTGTTGTTTTAAAATTATGTATATTTTTGAATCAACAAACATGATTTTTTTCTTCCCACTTCTACTTTCCCAACTGGAAAAACAGGGAACTCATAACAAATGTGAATAAGTCAAGTAAAAAAAATTCCTGAATTAGCCATGTCCACTCTGTTTTTTCATCATGTCTAGCAAATGTATTCTTAATCTTCCAGTTCGGGCTAGATAACCAGAAATCTTCAGTTTTTATAATTTCCCTTGCTTTCTCATAGGGTCGTTGGATTTTAGGCTTCAAAGGAGCTCTGTAGTTTATCAAGGCAAACTCCCTTTTCTCCCTTCTCATATATTTTTGTTTTTTTTTTTACCATTTTCACCATTTTCTTCTTATTCTCATCTAATTCTTTCTGTAAATCTTTTCTCAGACCCAACCTCCAACACTTGATTGTCTTCTAGATCCTCTATTGATAACTGTGCCTCCTAGACTCCCCAGGCATCTGAACCCAAACAGGGATGTTTTGTGTGAGCGTAAGGTTATCTTCTTTGATGTGATAACAAAATATTAAGTCCAAACACCTTAATAGCTTGTGGATATGTCATTCACTAAATTATTTAAGCCTTTCTTGAATCATTTTCAGCACGGACAACCTCTGAATTTTCAAAGGGCAAGGGCCATGCTGGGAGCTGTGCTTATTTTGTATAGTGCCTAACTGGATGCCATGGGCAGATAAATACAGCAGTATTGTGAAGTAGGAACATTTTGTCCTCAATGCCTACATTATCCGTTTCTGGTGCCCTTTAACCCACTCTCAATATGCCTATGCGGGCTACATCAGAAGAAATCCGGCTTCCGTTCTCTTTCTCTAAAGTAATGTCTTTACTGCTAAATGCTATGGCCTTTTCTCAGTATTGACTCTGTAGAAAACCTTCTCCTGATTCCCTGCTGATGTGCTTCCATTTAAGAAATCAGTCTGTTTACTTAACTATTAATTAAGACATTTGCTAAAAGAAGGTAAAACAAGAGTAATTATGACATAACATTGTACCCATAAACCTGGGGCATGTTCTATCATGATGGCAGAGGATATCTATTAGGGAGAGTGGGCACAAACTTAAAGTATTATTTTAGTGAAGCTCATATTCAAGGAAACCATGTGCCATTTTGTTGACTTAGGTAGAAGAAATCGAAGGGGTTTGTCATCAGTGTTGGATGGTTGGCTCTTTTGTTGGGCTACTCCTCTTCTGAGCTGCTCTAGTGTCTGCTAGGTGAAGCTCACTAAACTAGTGAAACTCTGGGGTTTTTGTTTGTTTTCAGAAAGCTCAAAGACCCTTAGCCTAGGATTTGGCTAGTGACTGAGGAGTGTCTACCTCCTAGGAAACCAGTGTCAGCCAGAGAGAGATAAAGTCTCTGTTTCCACTCAGCTTTTCCAAGAGGAAGTGCAGAGAAGGGTTATAAAGTTTGTCATGAGTCAGCCCTCTTCTAGGCTGCTAGTGGCAATGCAGGGAAAAGTAAATTAGCTCTGAAATCTTTCTTTAAATCTTTTCCTGGTCTAAAGCTGAGTCATTTTGGTGAGAAATCTCATTTCTAGCTCATGGTGATTAACAGAATCTTCATTTTTATTGGCTAAGCTATAATCAGGAAATGTACATTTGCGTGATAATCAAAATAATTTTGATGTCCAGGATTTCTCAGCTATCAACTATCCTTCCTTTCAGTCATATTCAAATGAGATACTAGTAAATAGGATACTGCACTTATTTTCATGGAGGTTTTTTTTTAGGTATACAAGTCATGTTTGTTTTTATTTTTCGACTTTAAATTTGCAAAATGATCATGATCTGAAAGAGACATTTCCTTATACTAATAAATCAATGTGCTTCCGTCATTATGATGCAAATCAGACTCTAGGAAACAGGACACTATAGCCATCTCTACCCTGATGGGATATGAGATAAAATTGGGATGTGCTTATACTCGCTACCTCATAGTCACTGTGAGAAAAGTGCTTTCCAAGTCTGCTATATAAATGACTATTATTATCATTTTGTTCAATTTTCAGTTGTATCTCACTCTTTGTTAGCCACCCTGACTGCAGGGCTGATGTTCTCTCCACTGCACCAGATAGAGGCCCATAAATAAATTATCATTAATAAAAAACAAGCAGACAGAATATTGTTACAACAGTAGGAATTAAACAAAAAAAGTTGAATTGGAATAACAGATTGCTTTTTGCCCACCTTATGTAATGGGGGACTGGTCCATGAGGGTTTAGTCTTTGGAGCATGCAAGGTGGAGGCTGCATGATTGGTGAGGCTACTTCTGGAAGTGTTTAATGATGTGGAATAGAGGATCCCTTCTCTTTACTTCAGAGCATTCATGTTGATTGAGGAAGAAAAGGATTTTGATTGGCTGCTGAGTTGGAAATGAATGTTGTAAGAAAGGCACTGAGGCAAATTAATCTCTCTGGTGACTAACATTAATTATAGCTAATAACAGCTTTAAAATTTGCAAAGTGCTTTACAAATATTATAACATTTTATCTTTAAAACAGTTCTGGGAGGGAAGTGCTATTATTATCCCATTTTTACAGATGAGAGAATTAAGGCAGACAGAGGTTAAGTTAGCTGCCCTGGGTCACAGAGCAAGGCAGTGTCTGGGTTTGGATTTGAACTGATTTCAGGTCCATTGTTCTGTCCACTGAACCACCTAGCTCTCCCAGCTGGTAAAGGGAAGGAACTGTATCACAGGGACTGAAGCATCAGCGGCGCTATTCATTCCTAGGCGACATGTTGACCCTTTGTGAGGAGAATAGACCATTGACCTTACTCTTCTCTCTTTATATGAAAGCTTACAGTAGTCCTTGCCTATTTCCTATAAGATTTTCTGAGTGTGAAGAATATTTTTGTAAAAAGAGTTTGTTTTATTAAAAAAATCGTTGCAGTGTTTCAAATACTAAGTTTCAGTTTTCTGGAAAAGCCATGTATCTAGAATATTCATTTATTGGCAAAACTAATTGTTGGAACTTCCAGTTAAGATGGTCCTAGAGGAACATCAAATGTCCCAACAAAAATATGAAATAATGGCAAAGAAGGCCAAACAAAAATAATGCAGTCTTGAATTGCGTAAGGTAAGACTCAAAGAGAGAATGCACCAGGAGAGATGGAAGCAAAGTCAGAGCAAGTGGTTAATCATGTACTTTTGGAGCAGTAAATAGTAAAAAGAGCCAGCCCTCATCGATCCCTATGTAGGGGTCAAACTCTGACTACAGTGAAGATATTCTATAGGTTGAGAAACGGAAGAGGTAAACACGGAAAAAGAGAGTAAGTCAATGACTAGCATACGCAGAGCTTTGAAGAAAAGAATGACGACTATAAAAACTTGAAGAGCATCTTCAAGAGATAAAAAATTAAATTAGAAATGAAATTCTAAGAACTCTTCAGGAAAACAAATGGAAAGAGAATAAATAGCTTAGAACAGAAAGTAGAAAACCTTACCCAAGTACTGGACTCCCTGGAAAACAGAACTCAATGATTCAGTGAGATAGCAAGCAACAATAGAACAGAGGCAAAAGACTGAAAAATTAGAAGAACATGTAAGGTATCTACTATTAAAAACAGCAGCAACAGTAGCAATTAGCATTTGTATAGTACTTTCAAATTTGTAAAATGCCATATGTATATTATCTCATTTGTTTCTCACCACTGTGCTGAGATAGGTGCTATTATTATTTTCATTTTTCAGATTGGGAAACTGAGGCTGAGAAAGGTTAAGTGATTTGCTTCAGATCATACAAATAAGCAGTGTCTGAGACAGGATTTGAATTCAGGTCTTCCTGATTCTAAGTTATATCTACTGTGCCACCTAGCTGCCTTTAAATTGGGGTTCAAGTGAAATACTCAAAAGGGACAATGTTACATCATACATGTATTATATGGTCTCCTATACTTACTAGCTGTATGACTCTGGGCAAGTCACTCAACCTCTGTCTGCCTCAGTCTCCTTGATTATAAATAGAATTAATAATAGCACCTAGTGCCTAGAGTTGTTGTGAGGATCAAACAAGATAGTATATGTTAAGTCCTTAGCACACTACCTGATACAGAACAGATACTTAATAAAAGCTTGTTTCTTTCTTACCTTGTAAACCCCACATGGGACACACTACATGTGGCAATAAATGCCTGTATGATATTTACTTGGAAAAGAGATGAAAAGAAAATATTATGATTCCTTAACTTTTTCTTTTGAAATCTCCGGTTTTCTTCAAACTCATGCTCAACCAGTAACTTCTACGTGAAGTCTTTCCTCTTTCTTCAGTTGCTAGGCTACATCCAAACTACTGTGTATTTATTTTGTATGTATTCTGCATATACTTGCAGGGGTAGATGTTATCTTCCCATTAGATTATGAACCCCTGGAGAGGAGGGATTATTTCATTTTTATCTTTGTAGCCCTAGTATGTAGCTCAGAGCGCAGCACATACTCAATACGGAACAAATGCTTCATGACTGAAGACGTGATGCTCAACTTTTATTTCTTCCACTTTTTCTTCAGGGGATTTGGATTGCCCATGGATTAGAGTGAGATTTCAACTTGGTCTCCTTATTTCTGCCTACTATATGCCAGAAGTTAGAGCACTGGAATATGATTAGAAAGACCCAGATTCTTGTTCTGGGTCTGCCACTTCTTTACTGTGTGACTTTATAACTTCAAAAGACCCCTGAGTGGGACGGAACCTGGGACCATCTAACCTAAGCCAGACTGACATAAGAATTCTCTTAATATCATTCTCAAAGAGTGGCTATCCAGGGGACTCTAAATAAAACCCATTTCCTCCTGGGGCAGTCCATGACAGTTTGGATAGTTTTGCAATTTATAAGTTGGCTTGCAAACTTATGGATTTCAAATCCTTAGACCTGGGTTTAAGTCTCACAAGTGGAATGAGCTGGATATCCTTAGCCAAGCTACTACATTTCTCTGAGATTCAGTTTTTTTCATCTGTAAAATGGGGATATCAGTTTGTACTACCTACTCAAAGTGGTGCTTGTGGAGAAGGAATTTTGTACTTAAAGTATCAACATCATACCTCTTACAGATTTTGTATCTCCCTTATTCCCAGGGATAGCATGCCAAAAACACACCTCTTTGATCAATGATGGCCTTGAAGATTAGCCCTGGAAAATTCCTGAAGCTTTTGTTTTACTTTGATCCTTTTCTAGTATTAAATTCAGAATTTCCAAATACCAATTCAGCCCCCTTCCTATCTATTTCTCTTAACGTTCTCCAGGTTCTACTTGGAAGAACTTACCAATTTTCCACTTCAAAAACAGGTTATCCCATGCCCTAGACTTCTGAGTTTAGAATTCTAGTGCATTAGCTCTTGGATGCTATAACCCAATTGTGTTTATTCTATTGCCCATATCATTTTTCTTTCACCTCAATCCTAGCCTTCCCCTCCAATTCTAATTAGTGCCAGCATATGCCAGATTCACCTTATTATTTAAAAGATATTCATTGCACTGAAGTGTAGCATATGGTACCACAATCTCCTTACTCTCAGAGCAGACAGCTTTGCTTGTGAGGCACTTAAGGGCCCTGCTCTACTTTCCTATCTTGGAAGAGAGAGAGCTGGTGAAGTTTGTTTCTAGGTCACACTGACAGATCATACTGTAAGCATGAGCTCCATTATGGGAGGATGTCCCTTGGCAAAGTAAACTGTACCATTAATTAAGATTAAGCTCTGACCTGGTAACCTGTAGTTACTATAATGCTCCAAGTGCAGGCTTGCTTCTCTTGCTTCTAGAAGAGAAGGTGAAGGGACTTAAAATGCTTCTCCACTCTCCATTGTTAGGGATAATAATGTTCCTAAAGGGCATGGAAGTGAGGTTTCAGCAGGAAATAAAAGGGATTAGAAGTAGAAGAGGGGAGATAGCCCTTGTCAAGAGGTGGGAATGTGGAAGACTGTCACTCAGAGGAGAGAAGGAGGAAAAAGGACAACTGCACATTTGGAATTAAAAAAAACTAAACAACTTAGTTGAGGCCTTTTTTTAAGAGAAGGGAGCTAGATGCTCCAAATATGAAGAAACTACTCATTCTCCCAAAAATGATATGCTAGAACTTCAAAAGCTATTAGATGAGAAACATTAAATTCAGAGGAAGAAGCTAAGAAAAGCAATGATTGGTTTGGGTCCTGAGGTAACAATTTGCACCTTGATAACAAAAATAAGTAGGTCTGCTCTGTATCTTTCTTTGGCATGTATTCAAAATATAACAGAGTCTCCCATGATTTTTCACAATGGATGACTGCTACCCATTTCTAGTGATTACTGTCCAGTTCTGGTGGGCACCCATGATGCTGCCAGAAGCAACCTAAAGAATATTATTAAAAACACTGTCAAAGTGCTGAACAATAAACTGAAGAGATGATCATAGGAGCACATGTATTTTATTTATGGTTGCCCATCAAAGGTCAGAGACACAGAAAAGAAAAATTGCTTGGGGAAGTGGATAGTCTAGCAAAGCACATGGCATCTCAGAAAATGATTTGGACTTCTGGATCATAGTTTAAAACACAGGGAAGAGATTAGTTCCGGGAGGCAAGATGGCAGAATAAACAATAAATTACTGTAACTCTTCTATATTTACCTCCAAACAACCATAAAGTAGTGCCCCCCCCCCACAAATCTTGGAATAGCAAAACCAGCAAAAAGCTGGAGTGAAACAATCTTTTAGCACAAGAAACTGAGAAGATTGGCAAGAAAGGTCCTTGTCACTCAAGTAGAAGGGGAGCACAGTCCAGGATAGGAAGCATCCCAGCAAGCCAGCAGCAAACCTCACCTCACCAAACCAACAGGAGACCCTAAGTCCCAGTGCTGTGGAGTAGACAAACACCAAACACCAGGACCCCCCATGTGCCTCAATGTAGCCAAGGGAACTGGCAGACTCCAGCTCCAAGAATCACCATGTGCTTTAGTGTAATCCTAGGCAAGCAGGAATCCTCCAGTGGCCAGACCTCCATGTACTTCAGCACAGCTCTGGGCAAACAAGTAGATGCCAACCTTACAGATGCTTAAGCAAATAGGCATCCTCCAACAGCCAAACCTCCATGTACTTCAGTGTAACTCTGGGGAAATGTAGAAACACCCCATCAGGCCTCAGCACAGGCCAAGCACTGCCATTTGGACCCCAGGTTAGCATCTGGTAAGCTGTCAGATCTCTATAGACTCCAGTAGGTCCAGCCATCCCACACCCTACCCACTCAGCATAGCACCAGACACAAGGGTCCTCTGTGGGTCTCAGGATAACATCAGTGCTGCACCAGATAATCAATCAGGACCTGCAGCAACTGGCACAAGTGACCTGAGATAGTGCCCCTTCCACTCTGGGTGCAGAGCTTAAATTTTAAAAGATAGGAAAACAGCCCACAAAAATGAGTAAAAGTCAACAAAAAATAATCAGACTATAGAAAGCTATGCTGACAGGGAAGACCAAAAGAAACTTAGAAGAGGACAGCAATGTCAAAATACCTATGGGCAAAGGAAAATGGAAAGTGGTCTGAAGCCCAGAAAGAACTCATGGAAGAGCTGAAAAAGGAGCTTAAAATCATATAAGAAAGGTAGAAGAGAAACTGGGAAAAGAGATGACAATGATGCAGGAAATATAAAAAAAGAGTCAACAGCTTGGAAAAAGAAAACAACTGCTTAAAAAGTAGAATTGGACAAATGGAAAAGGAGATATAAAAATCTGCTGAAGAAAACAGCTCCCTAAAAAGTACAACTGGCCAAATAGAAAAGGAAGTACAAAAGCTGAGGAAAACAACTCCTTAAAAGTTAGAATTAGGTAAGTGGAAGCTGACGACTTTATCAGACATCAAGAATCAATCAAACAAATTGAAAAGAAGGAAAAATAGAAGAAAGTATAAAATAATTCGTTAGAAAAACAACTGACCTGAAAAATAGACCAAGGAGAGACAATGTCAAAATCACTGGAGTACCTGAAAACCATAATCAAAGGGAGGACTTGGACAGCATCTTTCAAGAAATTATCAAGGAAAACTGTCCTCCTATCCTGGAACCAGAGTGCAAAAAGCAGGCTTTGAAAGAATCCACCAATCGGAGGCGGAGCCAAGATGGCGAAGTAGAAAGACGCACATACACATAGCTCCGAACACACAAACCACAGAACGGCTAGAGGGGACCAAGCCAGGGCGAGTTCTGCACCCAGAGACCGCGGAGTATTGGAGCGAGGGAGATTCCTGCTCTGGAGAGACCTGCGGACCTCTCGTGGGGGGTCCTTCGCGCCGCGGACTGGGCGCCGGGACTGGGAGCGGAGTGCGGCCCTGCCGCGGCAGCGACACTGAGGGGAGGAGATCCGAGAGGGCTACGGGGACGGGATTTCCAGCCGGCCACATGGGTCTCCCCACCCACAGAGGGACCTGCAAACCTCTCGCAAAAGGTCCGTCGCACTGCAGACGCGGAGCCCAGCCTGGACCTGCGGCGGCGGCCGGGGCTCCGAGAGGCACAGATCTGAGAGGGCTCCGGAGGCGGGATCTTCAGCGGCGGCATGGGCCCCCCCACCAACAGGTGACTGACAGGGGTGGGTGAGAGAGTCTCTTTGGCGGGTTGAGAGGGGAGTGGGGTGCCCCCAAGGCTTGGGCCCCCCCTGGGAGGTGGGGGCTGAGAGGCGGCTGTGGACGGGGGCTCCCCAAATGGGCAGGAGCCTGGATCCATTGTGGAAGGTCTGTGCATAAACCCCCAGAGGGAACTATGCCTGAGAGGTAGCCCTGCCCCTGACCACCTGAACTTAATTCTCACACTGAATAGCAGCCCTGCCCCCGCCAAAAATCCTAAGGCAGGAAGCAGCATTTGAATCTCAGTCCCCAAACACTGGCTGGGAGGACCAGAAGGCGAGGTGGGTGTGAGGAGAACATTCAGAAGAATCCACCAATCACCTTAGGAAAGAAATCCCCAAACAAAAACTCCAAGGAACATTGCAGCCAAATTATAGAACTATGAGGGTCAAGGAAAAGATACTGTAAGTGATGAGAAAGAAGCAATTCAAATACTGGGGAGCCACAATCAGGATACACAGGATTTAGCAGTTGCAACATTAAAGGATCAGAGGTTGTGGGACATGATATTCCAGAAGCAAAGGAGCTAGGACTACAACCAAGCATCATCTACCTGGTGAAAATAAGCATAATACTCCAAGGGAAAAATGGTCATTCAATGAAATAGAGGGATTTCAAGCTTTCATAAGAAGAATGGAATTAAATAAAAAATTTGATTTCCAATCAAGACCCAAGAGAAGCCTACAAAGATAAAAAAAGAAAAGAAAACATAAAGGATTCAGTGCAAGTGGAGTGTCTACATCCCTACATGGAAAGATGACAATTGTAATTCTTAAACATTGTACCACTGCTAGTATAACTAGAAGGAGTATACATAGACAGAGGGTATGGGTATAAGATGAATTTGAGGGAATGATAATTAAGGGATGAGAAAGAGGAGCATCCTGGATGCAGAAGGAAGAGAGATGTAGAATGGGGTAAATTGTTTCACATGAAGAGTAGCGAAAAACTTATTATAGTGGAGGGAAAGATGCGGGAGAGTAGCCGATGGGCAACGCTTAAACCTTACTCTCCTCAGAATTGGCTCAAAGAGAGAATAATGAACACATCAGTTGAGTATAGAAATCTGTCCTACCTGATGGGAAAGTAGCATGATGGGAGGAGATTAAGAGGGAGGACTTACAGAAGAGAGGACAGACTGAGGGAGGGGGTAGGCAGAAGCAAAATGCTGTTGAGAAGGGAAAGGGCAAAAGGAGAGGGAGGACAAGCAGGAGGAAAAGTAGGATGGAGGGAAATACACAGGTAGTAATTATAACTGTGAATGTGAATGGGAAGAACTCTCCCATAAAATGGAAGCAGATAACAGAGTGAATCAAAAATCAGAATCCTACAGCATATTGTTTATAAGAATCACACTTGAAACAGAGAGATACACAGAGTAAAGAATCTATTATGCTTCAGCTGAAGTTGAAAAAAAAAAGAAAAGCAGGGATAGCAATCCTGATCTCCGACAAAGCAAAAAAAAAACTGCCTATGTATATTGAGCAAGATAGATACAATAGAGTGTATCTATGGTGAAGGAAGAATAATGTGCTGAGAAACTAACAGGAGGCAAAATCCAAGAAAGAATCTAGTAGCAAAATCAAAAGCCTCATGTTCTATATACAAATGCCCAAAGTTCAGGAAATATGAAAGAAGAACCAGAGATCTTACTGCAAATAGGCAACTTTGGCCGCATAAGGGTCACTGCTGGAATGAATCTCATGACGCACTTGTATCTGGGATGGGTATACTTTATTCAAAAGAAATAATATAATTAAAGTGAGGTATGGGGTAGTGTGTATTAAGAATTTAAGGAAATCAAGGAGGCAGTTTTGGAAAATGTTGTAGAGAGCATAGAGCTCAATGTGGGGAGAAATACAAGTGAGTTTATCATGAGACAAACCTGCCTTCTGAATTGGGGAAGTATGAACCATCTAGGGAAAAAGTGAGGAAGTAAATGAATTCGGGAAGTAGATTACAAAGCTGCCACAGAGGCATGATGTGGTAGTGAAGGGAGTCTAGATATCTACACATCTGCTGCAGCTCTCTGTCAAAAGCAGAGGAACTAAAAACTTCTTTGCTTTTTTAAAAAAATTATAATTTCATCTTTTAAAATGAGGATGAACCAAAAAGGGGACATTCTATATTGAACCTGATTCTTACTAAGATGGGAAGAATTGGTTGCTGGGGTGGAAATAATAGAAACTGAAGGGAGGAATGATCGGGAGTGATCAGACAGAGCCAGGCATAGTCGATTTAAAAGGATTCAAAGTCAGGATAGTTAAGATCCTTCAGGTTGGAGAATCAACTTAGGAGCATGGTTAACTTGTAAAAAGGAAATTTGAATGACATAAAGGGAAACAATTTCAATGAGGAGGAAAAATGTCTGGAGAGATCTATGTGACACTGGGGACTTGACAATCAACTTAGATTTTAAAAAAAGTAAGAAAGTAGAGGATGGATACAAGAGGATGATGTAAAAATAATGTAAAGAGTGCTAAAACTCAGAATGAATTGAGAGCATTGAAAGAGACTCAGAATAAGAAAAATGATTTTTCAAGCTATACTGAGAAAAGAAGATGCTCAGAAAAAGGAGTAAAAAATACTTGGAGTGTATGGGATAATGATAAATAGATGATTAGAGGTGGCAGAGCTGCTCAATTTTTACCTTGCTCCTGTTTTCTCTACCTAGGAGAATGGTATCTAGTACACTCCCTTGATCTATTCCTTTCCCCATTCTGCTATTGCACTATAAATGACAGAACCAAAATAGCTAATGGAGAGTCAATGCTCAAGATAAGCAATGAGATGGCGTATGGGGAACACAAGGATGTGACCTCAGTACAGTCTGCATCTGGGTATTATGGTTACATAACCACCCACGTGATCATGGGCCATTCTTTGGCACCAAACATTCTTTGTTCTTTCCATATATAAAATGTGACTAGCTCTGAGTGTGGTGCAGAGATCTACCATTATCCTGCTGCTGCCCAGCATTGGCCTTGTATGTAAGTCTCTTTGAATAAACTCTATTTGGTACCATGTTGGTGTGAATCACTTCTTTCTTCGTTACCTCAATACCCTTTCAATATGGTGAGACCCTCCTTCTGGATGATCTGCTCCCTGACAACTGTTGTAATTGATAGGATACCAAAGAAATGGGTCTGGGGAGAGAAGCTTCTGGGCAGGAAGTCCTGCGTTGGACATCCACATCCATGTGGGGATGGGTGGCTTATATACTAGATGTAGCTCACCATGTAAACACAGGGATGTACCTTCTTATTACAGTGGGACCGTCTCTCTGGGTGGTCTGTTTCCTGGCAGATAATAAGAGAAAACCTATTTGGCCTTGATGAATTTAAGTCATTTGACCCAGATGAACTTCAGAAAATTCATCTCCATAAAAGTTCAACTCCAGAAAAGACTGACAGATGTGACTGGCAAGCCACTGTTAATGATATTTGCAAGATTATATAAAGTAGCAGCAGTATCACAGGATTAGAGAAGGGTAGTGTTAACCCAATTAAAAAAAAAGTAAAAGGATGGAGTGTGAAACCTATTGGCCAATGAGCTGGACTTGGATTCCTAGGAAAAGTTTTAGAACGGACTGTTAAATTATGGATAAATTGAAGATCTGGGAAAAGGAAGCAGGGACTTTATCAAGAACAGGTCATGACAGACTGTATCAGTTTCCTTATTTTGAAAGGAATAGAACAAGGGAATGTACTAGATGTACTCTACATAGATTTTTAGCAAAGCATTTAATGAAGTATCTTATGGGAAAAGATGGTGAGATAGGAATAGGTGACAATACAATTAGATGGATTCAGGACTGGTTGAATAGCCAGGCTCAAAGAGAAGCCATTAATGGTTTGGTGTTAACTTGGAGGAAGATCTCCAGCACAGTACCTTATGTATCCATGCTTTGACTCATGCTACCAAATGTTTTTGTGACAGTGACTTAGGTAAAGGCAAAGATCTTATGCTTATAAGAATTTCAGATTTCTTAAAGTTTAGAGGTAGAGCTAACACCTTGAGTGAATCAGGAACTAAAAATGATTTTGTCAGGTTAGAACATTAAGCCAAATCTATTAAGAATGAAATTCTTTAGGGATAAATGTGAAGTTTTACGTAGTTTCCAAAAGTCAAATTCACAAAGTCAAGACATGGTTAGACAGTAGTTTGGCTGGAAAAGGCCTGGAGGTTTTAGTGGATTACAAACTCAATGTGTGTCTAGACCATTGTATGACAGACCAAAAAGGACCATGTGATCTTGGGCTATGTGAAGAAAGGCACAGCTTTCAGGAATAAAGATGTGATTCTTCCAATGTATTTTGCCCTTGCTATACTACATATGGGGTACTATGTTCAATTTGGAACACCATAGCTTAAAAAGGCTACTGAGAGCCTGGAGAGCAGACAGAAGAGGATGGCCAGGATACCATGCCATAATTGAATTCATTGGGGATGTTTAATCTGGAGGACTCAGGGTCATGATAACTGTGTTTCTGAAAGGCTGTAAGAGGGAAGATGGATTGGACTTTTTCTATTTCTTCTCAGAGGGCAGAACTATGAGCCATGAACAGAAGTGATACAGAGGAAAAATTTAGGCTTGTGGTCAGGAAAACTTCTTAAATAGGGATGTCTAAGAATGGAATGAGATTCCTCCCTTTCTCTCAAGTCTTCAAGTGGAGTCTGGATGACTACTTGTGGTGCGTGTGATGGTGAGAATTCTTTTCAGCTATTGGTTGGACTAGACTGGAGCCCTTTTATCTCTTAAGTACTGTGTAATGAAAATGAATGTGATCTCTAAAAATGTTCGAATATATAGATTGCCAAATATCTGAAGGTTATTTAGCTCTTCCTTGGGTCTAAATTCATATTCAAAGAACCCCAGGTAATTTCTCATAGTCCTTAAAAGTTTGAGAGTTGGTATGTTGTAGCTCAAAGAGTCCTAGATTTGAAGTAAGGATGAGCCACCAAGCAGAAAAACATTTATTAAGCACTTAGTATATTGTAGACTCTGTGCCAGGTACTGGGGAATGCAAATACAAAAGTGAGGCTGACTAACTTTAAGATGTTCCCATCTTACAGAGGATATGGATCAGCACTCCAGCTCTTCTGCCTACTATCTGTGCCCTTGTCGCTCAGTCTATCCTTCCTCATCTACAAAATGAGAAGGTTTGACTTAAGTTCAACCTTAACCTCTAAGTCTCCTTCCAGTTCCAAATCCTGTAATTCTCTTAATAAATCAATTTATACTTCAACAGGAGTCCTCCTTTGAGTGATTCAAGAATCATAACCCATCTACTACTTCTCATAAAAACTGTAACTAATATTCACATGGTTCACTTTGCATACATACAAAGATCTTTGCTATAAGCCTGTGACATAACCACTATTATTATTGTCATTTTACAGATGAGGAAACTAAGTTAAATAACTTGCCCAGGTTCACTCAGCTAGAAAAGCCAGAATTCTAGTTCAGTTCATCCCAACTGTGCCACCTAGTTCCCCATTGTTTTTCATGATTCCTATCGCAAGCTTCTCACAAGTCCCAAGTCCTTCATGTGAGTAACATGGAAGAAAAATTTTGGACTCTGAATTTCTAGCCTCTCTCTCTGTCTCTGTCTCTGTCTCTCTCTCTCTCCTACCTCCCTCTCTTTCTCTTCATATACATACATATATATACATATCTGCAATATATCTATATTGTATATATCTGCAGATACTGGAGACATATATTGAATGTTGCATATAGTGTAGTTTTCTCTCTCTCTCTCTCTCTTTCTCTCTTGAAGTGCAGGAAGTATGACAGGATAGAAAGCTGTCCTTGAATTCACTTACATCTGGGTTCAAGTCCCTTTTCTGGCACATAATGGCTGTGTCACTTAACAGCAACAAGTCACTTAACCTCCTAGTGCTCTAGGCAGCTTTCTAAGACAATAAATTAGAGAGAATGCAGTGGCATCGGTAGAGGAACCTTCATCATCTTGGAATTGCCTGTGCCAAAGAAATCACAGATGTCTCTAGTCTGATATTAATATATACACATTATTATTTGGAGGGAAATCTAAACGGGAAAATATCCTCTAATGATTGAAAATCTCCCAAACAAGCTATGTCATCTTACATTTATAATATTTAAGAAATAAAAGATAAAATTCATTCATCAAGATAAATCAAAGTAGAAAGTTTAGGCTATGCCTTTTGATTCACCAAGCAGAACTACAGAACTATAGATTACAGAAATGGTAATGTTGCAGGTAAATACCTGGAGGTCATCTGTTTTCCTGGAAAACTGAAGAATCCTCTTCAGCGAAAAGAAAGGATCATCTTCCTTGAGGGTGGCTTTCCTTTCCAGATTGGTATGTATTGCCTTCCAAAGGAAAGGAAAAAATTGCTTGCCTGCTGAGGATCACTCATTCACTTTTGTGGTCATACTGTACCAACCCAAGTTTACTAGAGGTATCTTCTCACAGATAATTTTCTCTCTTTCTGGATGGTTAATGTGACAAACTAATAAACTCACATCTCTAGTAAATGTGTGAATCTGAACACCCAGACAGTTTGTAAATGTCAAAATCCAAATTGTGCTTACAAACTTCCAATAATTTATATTTTTCTCCTTCTGAATTTTTTTCCTCTGCCTTCCAATCTCCCCATGTGAATTCAGAAAATAGAGCTAGGTGTCACAGTGGATAGAATGCCACACCAGGAAATCTTATCTTCCTGAGTTCAAACTTGGCTTCAGACTCTTACTACCTATGATGCTGGGCAGGTCACTTAACTTTGTTTGCTTAGCTTGTTCCTCTGTAAAATAAACTGGAGAAGGAAATGGCAAACCACTGTGATATTTTGCCAAGAAAACTCCAAATGGGGTCACAAAGAGTTGGACACAACTGAAACAACCAAATATCAACAAAACTTTGACAGCTATATGGTTTTAATGTTTCAAATATATAAGAAATCCAAACAGCTGTATAAATAGACACCATTTTAAAATGCTAGCCACTTGCTCTAGATCTGCAGGGGGTGGAAAACTAGTGGCTTTCACCTTTTCTGCCTTGTTACCTGTTGGGATGGATAAAAGCAGGAAATTGATAATGGTAGAGATGAGTAGAGAGGTTCTCCACTGCTAGGAGGGTACCAGGAATAACCCAAGCTGGTTTCACCAATAGACACTTGCTTCTTCAATTCTGCTAGGAGGCAGCAGTCTTTGGACCATTTTTTCTCCTGTATAGCTGTATCCCTTGTGCTAAGAACTCCTGTTGTTCTGGTTAGGATAGTAGTGGTACTGAACCTCAGGCTCTACCCAGGCTGGAAAAGATCAAGATAAGGACCTTGGATAGGGCTCTTCTTAGTTATTTCTTGTCTAGCACCACTTCCTCTCTCTTTCCTCTTTCCCCTGGCATCCTCTCCAAACCAGTGAGAATTAGGAGGTTCTCCAGAGAAAATCTCTCTGGCCTCATCTAGCTTTCAGGCCTCTGATTTTCAGTAGGCTTAGTGAAGAGTTCCACATAAGCCTGAAAATTTCTTTCTTATGTAAGGGACAGTGGACCATCTTTATTATTCCCAAAGCCACGGAGTAATGCCTTTCCTTGGAATTTGTCCCAAGACACTGAAGTGTTCTATATAAAGGTACTCTATCTATTTAAAACAGGTGGTTTTCCTCTTAATTTTGATCATATTTAGATCCCCTTGTGCTCATAACAAGCTTATAAAACAAGGCAGGGTTGTAGAATTAGTTGTTAACCCATGGAGCACTGATAACTTGGAAGAAAGAAATAAAATCATATTTGGGGGCTAGGAAAATGAAGAAAGTGCCTAAGGTTCTTTGAAATCTGCAAATATGTTATGGACTCCTAATAGCCTCTTCTGAAGTGAAAATGGCTTTAACTTAAATGGCTATAGAGAGGCTCTATAGCCACACAACTTTTGAAAAAACATATCCCCAAACTCCAGGAAGAAAAATGGGATCCAATAATGCTACACAGAGGAAAAGTCCTGTTAGCACAAGGTCTCACTCGGACCCCCTAGAGTGAATGTTCTTCCCACCTCAAATCTACAGGCAAAAATCAATGAGAGTAGGTAGACATTTAGTTCATTGAGCTACAGCATCCTTGTGGATATGCTTAAGGCTGATGAAAGTGAAGGAAATAGCGACAGCACTGGCTTAAGCCAAACAATTTGGTGCCTGCTACTGCAGACATTGCTTCACTGAAGTTCTCACATGGCCTCTCAATTTCAACTTGAATCACCATCAGCTCAGTCATGGACAAGTGTTAGTCCCTAAGCCTCTTTAGTACTTAGTCCCTCTTTCCCTCTCCACTGTCTCGACATTTTTATAGAGCCATCCATCAGGAGACCTCCAAGGGTAATCAAGTCCAGTTCCTTGCCTCTGAGCATAACTAAACAATCTCAAGTCAAGACAGTTAACTATTGATTCTATGGCCAAAGGTTTCTTGGGGAGTGGGAAAGTGATGCATGCTTGTTATTAGATATTTTTTCCAAGACCCAAGGATGTTCATTGACAGGATGTTCCTACTAATGGCTCATGTGTAGGATGTAGAGCTACAATGGACTTTTATTCAACAGTCTCACTTTATACATCAGCAAACTGGAGGTCAGAAAGATTTAATGTCTTGTGCAGCTAGTAAGAAAAGCTTGGCTTCAGACTCTGGTTTTTTGGTCCTCTGACTCTAGATCTAGTGTTCTATTTACCCCACACCTCTTTTTTCACATAAATTTATTTATTTTCACTTTTCAATATTCATTTCCACAGAATTTTGAATTTCAAATTTTCTCTCCATCTCCCCCTTACTCTTGCCCCAGGCCAGCGTGTATTTTGATTGCCCTTTCCTCCAATCTGCCCTCCCTGCTATTTTCCTTTAGGGTAAGATAGATTTTTATACCCCATTGTCTATATATCTTATTTCTCAGTTGCATGTAAAAACAACCTCTAACATTCATTTTAAAATTTAATTTAATTTAATTTTTAATTTTTCCCTCACCCCACTCTTCTTCCCAATATATTATATTGTCTCATCTCACTGGCTCTGAGCTAAACACCTTTCTTTTTACTTTCTTTTCCAGAAGAGATAGAAAAATTGCTAGCCACTCTTAATGGGATAATTCATGGCTTCATATTATATTTTTCAATTAGTGCCAACCCCATGACATCAAAATATAAGGTCCTAACTCTGTGTGCCTATCTCTCCACTTCCCAAGATTCTGATAAAGATGACTTTGAAACAGAGGATGTTAGCCAGAAGCTTTTCAACTCCAAGGAAAGAATAAAAACAAACAGGGTGATATTCTATACAGGGGATTTTAGATTAGATGTAAGGAAGAATATTCTGATAGTAAAGAATATCCTGATAGTCTGCTGATTATGGGACCATCTTTTCTGAAGATCTTTAAAAATAAAAGAAAGGGTGGAGTATCTGGATTGGTTCACAGGTCATTGGGGGTGATTTTGGATCCTTAATTCTGTGTAACATAACACAACTGAGTTTTCTTTGGACATTGAAAGCAGGGTGCTGCATACTGAATCATTGAGAGTAGAGTGACATGGTTCCTGAACCATGCTTTCAAATTTGGTTTAGTCAGGAAGGTGACAGAAAGGGAGCTACACTTTATGGGCAGTATAACTAAGACAGGGGATAATGGGACTTTGGAAGAAGCTAGGTACATAGCTGGACAACCATAACATCTCATGACCTAGAGAGATGAATTGACTTGTCAGTATTGAGTCATTTGTGATGATTTTAATCTTTGTCTCTTAGAAGTCAGATGTTTAAACAGGTTATTTTAAAAAAATTAATTAAATTCTCTCTAGCCAAGGAATACATTTATCCATGGTTTTCTCTAAGAAACCTGGAGTCACACTTGACATGATGAGGACCAGTCCCCTTACAGACCACAAAAATTGATTCCACTTTCTCATCACCACTTAAATAAGTGATCACTGTCCTAAGGGGATTAGTACTTGATTTGATATAGCTTCCCATCTCTACATGCTGACTGTTGAAGTGGTTTTCAGTGTTGAGGTGTTAGAGAAAAACTGTTTGGTAGAAAAGAATTGTATGGCATGGCATAGCATATTTCATGGCATTAGGTATAGAGAATAGACAGTACAAAGATTTATGACTTTTCTCTTTTACTTCTAATCCTTAATGTTTGGCCATATTCCAGTGAGGTTACTAGGCACAGGGAATGAATGACATGTACTGCTTTCTTCTCTCCTGCCTATTTCAGTATTTATACTGTCTAGAAGGTAGAAACTGCTGAAAGATTTCATGGCCAAGTCATTTCCTCCTGGCAGTGACTTTCCTACTCCTGGAAGGGGTTCCAGCTTTTCAAAACATACCATGTCAAATAATACCTTCTACTTTGTCAGAAGGAATTACCAGTTCCTTGAACAGCTAGAGCCTTCCCCTCTAAAGCTACTTTCCATCTATTCTGTGTGAATCTTGTATATGCTTATTTATGGATATATGGTCTTTCTCAGGCCCATTAGAATGTGAAAAAGGGGGTAGTTTTACTTTTATTTGTATCCCTAGTGTTTAGCATAGGGCCTGGCACATAATAAGCACATATTTATTAAATATTTGTTAGGGTTAACTTCTGGACCTTAGTCCAAGGCACTGCACAACATGGCTTTGGATTCTGTATTATCATGTGGAACTGACATGGACAAAGTCCAGTAGTGTATGTCAGAAGCATGATTTCTTTTGGGAGTTGTTGCTAATAATTAGATTGAATATCCCCAGGGCAGTGATTCCCACCCAACCTTTTGGGACTTGTGTCACTATGAAGTTATTTTATTTTTGTAAAATATGTGTCAAATGGCACACATGCATATTTAATTAAAGTCAACTCAAATTTTTTTTCACCTTTTGAGAGTTGTATGACACTGCTTAAGATAATAAAAAACAGCGTGGGGTATTATCGACTTAGAACTGGGAATTACTGTCCTAAAAAGTAACTATGTTCCCACTAATAGTCTGGGAAGTGCCCACCAGGGCACCACTCTGTGTGGTTGAGGGATTTCAAGTAGTCTCTGCTGGAAGACAATGATCTTAGTGATGTGTCTAGAAAGGATCAACAGGACCTTTCATTGCCTCTTCTGTAGTTTTAGTGACAACACATTCCATCTGTTTCTGAATGGTTTGGGAGAATCAATGAACCATATTTGGAGAATTCCTAGTTATTGAGAAGGAAGGAATGTGGGCATGACAGAGTCAGAAATATATGGTAGAGTATCACCAATTTGGATTCATTGTGGGAAGGTCACCCTGGATTAGTGAAACATCTAAATTACAAAATATTTGAAAAATAAATTTAATTTCTTTTAAGAAGTCCAACAAATTGTGGCCACATCAAGGGCCCCACAAATCCCTGATCTAAAAAAAATAGGCCAGAATAGTTTGTAATAAGATATTCATTTTAGCTAGATTAATCTTTTAAAAATAATTCAAAACAGTTTATGCATACGTGATTAATTTCCTTCTGCATTCTTATTTATGTAACTTCCTTAGTAAGTTCTCTTTTCAAAGATAAACATAATCTCAGCCCCTGAAGTGCTACATTGTGAATTAGTTGGGTATTTTGTATGAACTTTACTTGCTAACTTAAAAGAGCAAATATTATCAAAGGTATCCAATTTACTGATAAACACTGCTTCAAGGACTAGAAAAATCTGGATTTGAATCAAGACATCTTAAAGTTGTAGACATTTTTTCACAATGGATAAGTTTTATTTATATTCGTAGGATTTTAGAGTTGGAAGGCATGTAAGAAATCATCTAGTCCAACCTCCTCACTTTGCAAATGAAGAAATAGAACCAGAGAGGTTTTAAGATCACAGATTTAGAGCTAACAAGGACTATAGAGTCCATCTTGTTCAACAACTTTATTGTGCAGATGATGAGATGGAGAGAGAGGCTAAGTGATCAAGCTGGGATGTAAACCCAGGTCCTATTACTCAAAATCCAGCACTTTCACCATTGTACCATGATGACTCTCATCAGTTTCCAGATGCACTCTATTGCTTTTTATAAATGATCTTAATATAACTTTTATATGATTCTTCAGATTGTAAAAAAAGCAGTTACCAGCTCCTCCAGATCATACTTTATTTCATTGACCCAAATTTCTCTATTCATACAGTTTGACCACTTCTCAGTTACTGTTCAATTTGTAGCTGGTCAGTTTTGTAAATGGTGCAGCAATGGATGTACTTTTAAATTCATTTTTGTCTTCTGATATATACAGATACTTTCACTGTTAACAGTGAGTGAAGATGGCTAAAATCCTATCTTGGTCCATATAACTATGAATACTATACTTCAGAATAGTACTTCTCAACTGTTATACCAGGATCCTTTACTACATTTCAAAGCTTTTCATGGTGTTTCAAGGCAAACCTGGCTTCCTTTATAGCTCTGGCTACAATTACCTCCTGCATGGATAGTAATGTGACATCCTGAAGACCATACAATAATTTATTGGTAGAGTTAGGACAAGAGGTAAGATCTCCTGACTCTCAGTCCAGTCCCTTTTCCTAAACCAAATTTTAATAAATTAAGTCAATATTCTACAAATTTAATTAGATAAATGTTGGTTGAATTGAATTTGCTGGATATTTTAAGTACACCTAACAAGGCTTACTTCTAAAATGAAGCTCACTATAAAAAAGTATTAAGAAATCAGTAATCATTTTGTAAAAACAACTAATGCTCCCTAATTCATTTATGTGTGCATGTGTGTATGTATTTGTGTAAATTTGGATTTTCAAACATCAAATTTCACCTAAAATGAGTCACAACTATGAAATTAATAAACCTAAACGACTTTAAGATGATTTCAGAACCATGGACAGAAACAGAAGTCTGTTTACTCAAGAGAACTAAAGCAGAAGTGTAATAACTTAAAGTTATTTTAAGGAGTAGGTGCTGGACAACTGCTGGAAGCCAACACTGAAGGGCAGATGGGGAATATTGGAAGGGCTATTTATGTATCGCTGCCCTGAAAATTAGATCTGTGTCATTTTAGCTACAGTCACCTAAACTTCTGTCTGTTCTTGGGGGCTTTTATCTGATAGGTTTTTATCTGATAGCCTTATGGTATGGGATCAAGGAATATGAGGATAAAAACTATGACCTACCATGAATTAGAGGATTTGGTTATTCTACTTATCAAACATTGTTGATGTACCCTAAGTACTGACCTGGTGATCAAGAATACCATTATTATATCTCCGAGGCTTAGCTCTCTAAGAGCACTGGACCAGTAGGTTAAGAGATTGGGGAAAATGAGATACTATTAAACTGTCACAAGTAATTCTAGAGTACCAGTGAGAAAAGGAAATTTGAGATGTTATTTAGTTAATTTGTCTTCAAATAGAACTAAAAGGAAATTATGCCACAGAAATAAGAACCCATATAATTAAAAAAAAATTCTCTGAAGAAGGACATACCTCATCTTCCCATGGGAATCAATCCAAATGTTTAGTAAACGTCAGTGCTGATCTTTTTCTTCATCACAGCTATTTTCCTTCATTGATGTCCCATTCTGACACCTCATTGGAGTACAGCAGTAACAGTGGCTTCATGAAGGTTGGGTTCCTCTTGGACCCAACCTTGCTCAATTCTTCAGTAGTGACCTCTACTACCCAGCATGGATCTTGAATTGCCTTTGGGTATTTGTCTATCCTTCCTCCTCCATCCATGGAATACCCTATGATCTCAACCACCCATATATTCAAGGCTTCTTTTCTCCTTCAAAATTTCTCTTAAAACATTAATAGAAAATGTCATTTATCCCATTCCTGCCAAGTGCTTTTGATAATGCTTGTCATGGGTACCAGAATTGCCAGTTATAGCTCTGCTGGTGAAGGTGTTGTCTATTTTTTTAATGTAGGACCAATCTTTCTAAGAGTGGTGAAGCTCATCATCAGAAAGCTGGACCGCAGGTAAGAGGTTTTTGGCTGTTGTTATTCTGGTATGGCAGCTTATGAAGCATACAAGTTGCCATCTTCATCAGTAAAGAGAATATCTATATTATTGAAATCATGACTCTTTTAAAGTATAAAAGTAGATCTAACTTTGATCCCTAGATACTATCATTTAAGCCCACTTCTTCATGTCTCATATTCATGGAGAATATAATGGAGAATATTAAATGACCATTCTGTAGGGTACTCTCCATTGACATGGTGACTAATTTCAGAATGGTGATGATGAGTTTGTGTCTCCTGTAGCTTTATTCTCCTCTTTTTAATCAGAGAATTTCTTTCCTCTTTCTTTCCTGGCATGACAATGACACATCCTCCCAATAAACCCAGGAAATTCACAGTGTCTATTTATCCCAGTAGACACAAGCCTTCTAACTACCTTGTTGTGTCTGGCAAATACAAGGGATTAATTGCATACTGCCATAATGGCTGAGCCATCACATTTAGCTGAGTGCACTAATAAAAGGATTATTATTTAACAGTTTGGCTTCCATAAACTGCCTTTTATCCTGCCTCCCTGGGTTGGTAGGAAAATTAGAAGGCTAAACACAAATGCATAGTCTTTACTTTGAAGTTATAACACAGCCTTTCAGTAATTTTCTTCTATAAATTTGTATTGTGGTTTTTATTCCCAAGTTGATGTAGAAATAGATTAACACTAGGTATATGATTGTCAGTACGAATGGCCATTTGAGTGGAACAATGTGGAGCCTGAAGGATAAGTAGTCAGGATTTCTGGGCACAATGTTCTGTTCTCTAGCATGGTCAGATAATGGGTCATCCTAGTTCACCCAGTATTGCAGTTAATGGAAAGTGATCCTAGCTGTCATATATGTACCACCTATAATTGAAAGATTAGAAGATCATAAAATATATTAAGCACTATGACTATTACACTGTACATAATTCTATCTCTTTTTGGTGATCGAGAATTTTGCGAAGTCTCAGGGCTATTATATGACTTAGAATTATAAGAGGCCTTAGAGACCATCTAGTGCAAACTCTTTTATATGCAAAAAAAATCTGAGGCTTGCAGAGAAGAAAAGGTTGCCCAAAGTCACATGGGAAGTAAGTAGGAGGATGAGGATTTGAACTACAAAGCTACTTCCACTACATAATTCTTGCATCATTATGGCTATAGTGCATTGTTGTATCATAACCATTATACTAATGTAGGACTTCACACATACAGGAGAATTTATTAATAGAGAAATAATAGATTTCTCAGTTATAGAATTGGCTGATTTTATTTTCTATGCTTACAAGTAGAATGGTATCTCTTCCCTTCAAATCTATCCTGAAGGAAAAAAAATATATCTTTTGGTCACAGGGTGGGGGATACTCATATTTCCTTTACATAAAACTAGTGCAATGCATGAGGTGAGACAGGACTCACTTCCTCCTGACATTCCTTTAAATTTGCTTGTATGTGTACTTGCTGCATCCCTCAAGTAGAATGTAAGTTCCTTGAAGGCAGGGGATTATCATAGATCTGGAGGTGGAAGGGATTTTAGAGGTTCACTAGTTAAACTCCCTCATTTCAGAGAAGGGCAAAACTTAGGCTAAAAGGAGTTTCCCAATGTCACACAGATAGCAAGTGGTGGAGCTGGGATTTGAACCCAGGTCTTCTGAATCTGAATCTGGTCTCTTTCTACTATATCATACCTTCTCCATGACTTTTCAGTTTTGTCTTTGTATTCCAAGTCAGCCAAGAAACATTTATTAAACACCATTATGTGTCAGGTACTATGTTAAGTGCACCTTGTATAGTACCTTGGATGTAATAAATTAATAATGGATGTCTATTGTGTTGAATAGGTAAAACGCACAATTCAGGTTTATCATTTTAGCCTTTCACTTGCTTACATGAACACTCTCAATAGTTACAAACAAGAAGTATGCACCAGATTTGAATTTATTATTCATACAAACAAGTTTGCCAGACACAATATAGTATCTACTTAAGAAAATATGAACATTTACAATTTAAATATCTTTCTCATTCTTAGACCTGGAATACCTAAAATTCAATTTAACTCAGTCACTTCAGACATTCCCAACTGGCCCCTCAAAACTAAGTATGCAGTCACTTTTTCCAAAGTACGTGTTACTGTAATAGGCATTCAATTCTCCTGCAAATTGATTTTTCTTTATCATCTTCTCTTTCCTCCTCTCTCTTTTATTTCTTGCCCCTCTAAGGCATTCTAGTTTCCAAGTGGTTCAATGAAAATACAGTATGTGCTTGCTTAACTTTACAGTATGCCCAATAGGAGGTTCAAATCATATAGCAAGAGTTTGGCTCATTAGCAGTCTTTCCAAGAAGCCTCACAGACCAAAAGTTACACCACACCTTTAATATCATGGACAGTGGCTCCAATGTGGCAGATTTCCTTAGTCAAGGCTTTGTTTCCCTCTGAACTAAAGGTCTTCAGAGTATTTAATATCCTTATTTATTTTTTAATCATTATTAATAATAAGTTAAAGCCCTCAATTTCTCTGAAGCAAAATTGTTCAAGAGATGCATATAAGAGATACATAATGAAATTGTTCAAGAGACACATAAAGACATTCACGTGAATTCGAACCAGAAGAGAGTAAGAACTCAATGGAATGACTTCAGAAAATCAGATCCCTTTTAAACATTATTTATCAAAATATAAAATATAATCCAAAGAAAGATCAATGACACCATTAGTCAGGAGAGTCTCTATATAAGAAAAGTAATAAATTGGAGCACATGGAAAACATTCTTCATGCTCCATCCTAAAAAAAAAACAAAAACAGCCTACAAACCTCAACATTCAAGTTTATATGTGATTAGTATAGAACAATGAAATTCATATAAATATTATCTTCCACGATAAATACATTCACAAAAATGAATCAGTCTTTATAGATATTGCACTTGAACTCATTCACATAAAACTTAAACTAGCATTCCTTGTGACTAAGCATTTAAAAAATAAATAGACCTATTATGTGTTGATACACTTTGGTAAATATAAATCCACAAGAAAGCACTCATTTAAGGGGTTAATAGGGAACCGGTAGGACCATGAAGACTTAAACAGTAAAATATAGCCACTCCTTGGAATTTGGGCTGCTCAGGGAATCATGACTAACTGCAATAGAGTGGTCTTTTTTCCAGTCATTTATTGCAAATCCTGTTCACACACACTCAACTTTGGGACCCAAAATAATTTAAATTGATCACTAAGGTAATCTGTTTTAGTGAGAACCTTAATAGATTTTCAATCAAACAAAGGCTGTTATAAAAGCATTCCATTTTGAATTTTCAGAGTCATTTTGGAAGGATCTACCTGAAATTCTTCTAAAATAGGATGATTTTCAGCCATATCTTCAGTCAAAGAGCAGTGAGCTATTGAAAGAGGAATTTCTTGAATGGATTTCCTTCTTTGAATGGAGAACTGGATGCATATAAACTCAGATCATTTGGGTGTGTATGTGTATGTGCATATATATATGTTTGCAGGATATTATATGGAAAACCTGATTCCTTGACACTGTATTTGTGCTTGTTGGGAGTATGGAAGGAAAGAAGTTATTGTCATTATAATAGTCCAGCTGTAAATCAGAACTAACCCTACTGGACAATAGGAGTCCAATATGGAGAGGCAGGCATGCTTCCCTGTTATATTAACAGCTTCCACCTGGGAAACTATTTGGGAAAGCTAATTGTACATATGAATTGTTGGGGAGAGTTGATTTTGTCCTTGTCTAAAATTTGGAGAACTCATAACTGAACCCAAAATATTTGGTCCATGTTTTACTTCACCTCAAAAAAAGCAAATCAGAGAATGTCCATACAAGAAGAACTGTTGATCTTGTTTTCATTGCTACCATAAAGAGCAAGCTTGAAATTCTATGCTTAAAAGGTTTATCTGGATTTTTGAAAAAACAATAACATGACAAGCCTTTTAGATGAAAAACCTTTGAGTGCTATGTCTATGTATGTTTTCCCAAACTCATGAGCCTCTGGGAAATCTAATGAAAACTAATGGCAATAATTTGCTGCTGTTGTTGTTTTGGGCTCAAGAAATCTTCCTTTTCTTTTACTTTTCAGAAGATCTTTTGTCTTGGATAAGACAGAAAAAATCTATACATAATGTTAGTTTGTAGGGATGCTTCTTGGTTGCCCAGGATATATGAACAGAAAGTATTTTGTTCCAGAGCTTTTTCCAAGAGAACCTATCAGGAGTGAGAAGGATAGGTAAAGATGTTTCTGTTTCTCAAAGTGTCATCTTTAGCACCTGCGACTGATGAGTGGAGATATGTCAACTCAAAAACCCCTTTTTCGGTAAGCGCATAAAACGCAAATACCTTGAAAAATGCAGAAATATTCAATCTTAGGAGTTAGGAACAGCATGATGAAGAGATTACCTATGCTCATTGAATGTAGTATCAATTAAGCACTATTGGGTCTTACATATACTGAAAAAAATGAGTTATTCCCAGTGACCACATAGTGTGATGAGACTTGACCATATCCTATTTTTTATGCCACTGGTCCATACAGATCCAAAAGTAGAGTACTCTTGCCCTCCATAGAGGTATCAAACTGGCAGGGACTTTTGCTCTTAACGTGACTTACCAAAAACAAAACCCCAAACAAAATTATGCTTCTTTTCCTTTTCTACCAGCCTAATTCTACCAGTTTGATAGTCTTTCAGGCTATGGAGACATGAAATCTGATTACCACTCTTGAGAAGAGAAGTTTCAGCAAGTATAATGTGAAGATCTTAGAGCCCCATTAAATGGAGCGGAAGTGGCTATAGCAACCTGGTCATGGGGATACTTTTATAGGCTTCCCATTTTTATCATATTGATAAACCAGCATTTTGATACAGTGGGAATTGGCTGGTGAAATCCAGGGACTACTTGTTATTGAGAAGTTATGATTAGTATAGAACTGGACAGGCTGCTTTTGACACTTAAAGAAAGCTTTGAGTGTTCCAGCCGCCATGGTACGGAATCGCTTGCTGATAAAACAATAGAGGAAGAAGTTGATTGCAGTGTTCAACAGGGCTAGCATATTGGCAATGTCTGATATAATATGCACCAGCCAACTATTGTGGATAGGTGACACATAAAGGTGATATAGGATCATTATGATTCTGGGTGCCCAAAGGGTGGCAAAAATGGAAGTGATGGTGAACAGGATAGCTGTGGTTTTCCCTGTGGAGTAACCACGGAGTCGGAAATTGCTTTTTCGCCTAAGCTTGTAAACAATGATAGAATTTAAGATGAAAAAAATAGAGCAGGGCACCAGGTACACGGTGAAGCAGTGAACCCAGATGAGGACATGGTGCATAGAAGTGCTGATATAATCTTCAATCCATATATTGGGCCACCAGTAATATGGGATGCTGGTCAGAAAGCAGGTAATGTAGACACTTATGATGACTTTCCGAGTGCGAGCTGGATAGGAGACGGTGTGATATTTGAGTGGATGGCAGACTGCAATATACCTGTCAATCGTTAATGGGACAGTAATCCAAATGGAAGTGTGAATGGAAGAAAATTCCAGAACTTCTATGATTTTGTCTGGGACATGAGGCATCTGTTTGTTTAAGATAAAATCTTCCAGCAAAAAATCTACAAAGACAATGAAAAAGAGAGCCAGGATGTCAGCAGCAGCCAGGGCTAAGAGATAGTTATAGGATGACT
Source organism: Notamacropus eugenii (assembly GCF_028372415.1). Classification (NCBI taxonomy): domain Eukaryota; kingdom Metazoa; phylum Chordata; class Mammalia; order Diprotodontia; family Macropodidae; genus Notamacropus; species Notamacropus eugenii. The sequence continues at coordinate 399,152,718 of NC_092874.1, read as the reverse complement.
TCTGTCTACGAGCCACCAGCTGGGACAGGATGATCACAGTGAGGATGTTAGCTGCGGAGAGAAGAGAAATTAACTTTGTTTAGAAGCGCACATGACTTTTTGGTTAATATCACTTCCCAAGCCCACATCTCATGGGTTTATGCAGTGGCTGTCACAGCAAAGTGGAGACAAAAGCCCAGATTTTTTAAATGGGTGATACATACTTTACCAATGTATGGACAACCATCATTTAAGTTGGTCCTGGTAGGAGGCATGGAGATTGACTGGAGACTTTTCTCCTCCATTTGACTGAGAGTTCCTTAAGGAAAGGGAAAGTCTTTTACCTCTTTTGGTATTCGCATCACTTAGCAGAGTACTTGACACATAGTAGGTGCTTAATAAATGTTTATTGATTTATTTCTTGATTTCTGATTGTGGATTCTAGACTTAGGATTCTAAGAACATGATTTTCACATTCATTTTCAAATTCCGCATCCTCCTTTTGTATGAGTTTCTTTAGTCATGCGCTACCTTACTCAGAGGATCTATCTATAGATTCTTTGGAAATAGCTCACTGAATAACTCTGGCTTAATTTATCTTTTGGAGCCTCAGTTTTCTCCTTTCTGAAATGGGAAAGTTGGACTAAAAGATATCTTATTTTGAAGATTTTTATTGATCTATTTTATTTTTATACTTCTTACATTTCCCAGTATGCTTCCCTTTTCTCCCCCTCCCAGAGGGATCCCTGATAACAAAGAAAATAGGGGAAACAACAGTTCAACAAAACTAATCAAGATATAAACCAAATTTGACCTTATATGCAGTCTACCACTCATAATCCCTTCCTGTTCTATCATTCAGCCTCCCGTCAATAAGAAAGAGAAGCGTATTTTCATATTTTTTTTCTTCTGGGACCAAGCTTGGTAATTATAATTATTTTTTTATAATTCTGAACATAAACACCAAAAAAGTACATTTCCATATCCCTATCATAATACCAAAAGAGGGTTGTATATGAAAGCACAAATCTCTATTTCATCTGGCTATCTTTTGAAAAAAAAACCCTAGTATAATAATTCCATATTACTTTCAAATTGTTCTGCCTGTCATGCTTCCTTATGAACTTCCTTCTCTTCTGTGCATTCAAAAAAATTTCAGTGGTCCACCTTTTGGGTATTACCATTGCCACATATTCTTCCATCCTTTAAAAACATAAAAAAAAAATCCTTGGAATGAATAAGCCTAGTTAAACAAAAAAGAATTCATCTAGTGGTCATATCTAAAGATGTATGTTTCTTTTGGGGTATTGAATTCATCATTTCTCTCAGGAGATGGGTAGCATGCTGCATTGTAGTTCTGAGCAGGTTTAGAATTGTTAGAATTGGTTCATGTGTGAAAGAATTCATTTAGATGATTTTCACCTAACCAAGGGGAGCTTTATTGACACAAAAGCAGTAGGCTACCCTTGGAAGAAGGCCTAGCAATTGATACAAGGACATGGGCTTATTTTCATAAGAACAGGATAAAGTAGACCAAGGAAAATTTATAACCCAGGATGAAGAAGACAAGGAATTTTGTGGTCCAGGATAAGGGGTAAATTTTGTGGTATCCCAAGAAAGAGGGAGAGACTTGAGGACACGCTCAAGTTCAGGAGTACTGAAAAAGCACCCTTAGGGCACCATTGTATCCACATCAGTTCTTCTGGAGACATGGTTGGTTATTGCATTGAAGGGAGTTCGGAAATCTTTCAAAGTTATTTATTTTTTATAATGTTTTTGTCCTTGTTCTGGTTCACTCACTTCTCCCTGTAGTTCATAGTACATAAAATTCTTTACAATTGTAATTTCTGTCATTTCTTATGGTGCTGTTATTATTTCATTACATCCTGTATCAAAATTTGTCCAACCATTTCCTAAATGATGGGTAGTCCCTTAGATTCTAGTTCTTCATGCTTTTTTTTTCTTATTTTAACCCCTTTTGGTATCATGGAGTTTGTTTGGCTCACGACTATTTTCTCCCCAGTATTATCCGCCCTTTTAGTCCTTTCCCCCATTCCTGCATATTTCCTTGTTGAATTGGAGGTATTTCTACACTAAATTCTTTTTTGTGTGTGTATATGTGTGTGATCAACTTTCCTTTGTCTGTTTCCAATAAGAGTGATCTTCACTTGATGTTCATTTCCTCTTACCCCTTCCTTAATGCTTGTATACTTTTTCTCATACTCCATTAAGAAATACTAAGTTCTATTCACATTTCTCCTTTCTATTTTAATATATTTCTTTTACCTTCTTTTCTCAAGTGCTCTATAAATGTTATCTATTATTACTACTGTGGTAGTTGTCATTTCTATAGGCTTTAAGGTTTGTAAAGCACTTTGCAAATATTTTCTCCTTTTATCTTTACAAAAACTATTTTACAGAAGAGGAAACTGAGCCTGGTATTCTGAAACTTGCCCAGGGTCACACAACTAGTAGGTATCTGAGGCCAAATTTGGCCGCTGGTTTTCTTGACTCCAGGTTCCATATTCTGTGTGACCTCCCTTTAGGCTAGCTAAAGAGCAAAACTTGTAAATTGTACAGACCATCCCACAGACCAAAAAGATGAAACAAATGGGTGCAGAGAGCTAGTCACCCCAGGGCAGACTAATAAATACAGTTAGATTACTCAAATTTTTTAAAAAATGTTTTAACTCAGGTAGCCCATAGAGGTTGTATTAACATCCCCAAGCTTTGGATTCCTGTAAAAATCTCTGATTTTACAGTGGCTAGAAAGTTTGGTTTCCTCATTTGTAAGGTCAAAAAGAGAAAATATTTGTAAAGTTCTTTGCAATCCTTAAAGTCTTGAATATGTAAGACAAGCTCTTTTGACTTCAAGAAGGATACACTTACCCTCTGAATACCCAGGGGGACACTTTGTGAAATCTCCATATGGAACAATTCTCTTAACACAATATGAGAACATACTTAGCCATTTGTCTCTACAATGTAACCACACTAGTTCTGGCTCACGCTGAAGGTCTGTGACACAATTGGTTTTGAGAGGCCAATTTTTCCCCTCTCCCCCTCTCAAAATGCTATGGAAAATTGTTTTGAAGTGGTGGAGAGTTAAGTGCCCAAATCACATTATAGGTTGACTGGCTCCGGGCTCTTACCTCGTCCCTCTTTGATTTGCCTTGATCATTTCTCTAAAAGCTTTGTATCTTACTTGCATGCAGAATAAGATGGCAATCAAATTACCAACAGCTTTTATTGGAGCTGATAGAAGTTTACCCACATGATTAGGGATAATTCAGGGGTTTGAGTTCACAGTGTGTGTGTGGGAACAGTGTTGCTGCAAAAACTAACTGCTTGCAAGGCTATGAAAATAAATTGAGTAAAATAAATGATGATCTGGCATTAGTCCAACATTTAAATAAAAGCAACACTCCACTAGGCCAGTATGAAAACTGAACTAGACCTTTTGGGGTCTGGGATTTGAGATCATTTGGAATGAGTTGAAACCCTAAAGTTTGAGTGGGGGCACATCTACCTCTTGAGCCAAATCTTCCCCAGTGCTTGCAGCTGGTTGGTGTAGTGGACAGAGAGCTGGGAGATAGGAAGAAATGAATTCAAATCTAGCTTCAGACACTTAATAGCTGTGTGACCCTGGGCAAGTCACTTAACCTTATCTATAAAATGAGGATAATAATAGCACCTACCTTGCAGGGTTGTTGTAAGGATCAAATCAAATGAAATAATATCTGTAAAGTGCTCAGCGCAGTGCCTGGAATGTAGTAGGTGCTATATAAATGTTGGCTATTATTATCATCTTTAAAGAGTGGGTAAACATGAACGTTTTGGGGAGGAGTGAGGGTGATGGAGTACAAGCCCAAGCCAAGATCTTTCCCCTTGGATCGGGAGGACTTTTGTCACATTTGTCTGAAGGGCTCCTGGAAAGTCTGGCCTTGGAGGGGCTCCTTGGATTCCCCTTCCATTTCTCCCAGATCAGATACTTCCTATCTTCTATTTAGCATTCTTTTGATATTCCTCCCTTTGATCATATTACCAGCCACTCCCATCAGGATCCTCCCTGGGTTTGATCTATCAAGACCATCTCTAGGACCCCGAGATTACCTGGTGACACCTGGATGCTTCCCTCAGTCTTTTAGGTATTTAAGTTCCATCTTGCCTCTATGAAGGCGCTCAGATTCAATCCAGCTCAGACTCCATCTAGCTGAGATTCTATCTGGCCCACTTGTGAATACAAGCATTACAACTGCTTAGGCTCCTTAAGAGTCAACCCAGTATGACAAATCTTTAATAAATTTTCTTTTTCTTTGGCTTTAAGAAGGCTTGTGTTGAATTCATTTGAGCAGGACCTGGCCTGTCGGTATTCTGGGGTCCTCAACACCCCAAACCTCAACAAGGGTAAATAAAATTTTGCTTTATAGAAACATTTTATAATGAGAGGCAGTCTGGGGGGTAGTATCTAGAGAGCTGGTCTCTTAAGTCAAGAAGACCTAGGTTCAAGTCCTATTTCTGACACACACTGGCTGTGTGACCAAGGGAAATTCACTTAACCTCTTAGTACTCTGGCATCTCCCCAAGACTCTAAGTTGCCGTGAAGGTGTCAACCTATATTTGTTAGAGGAGGTTTTCTCACCTGGGAGTTGCCTATACCTATATAATAGCAGATTCAATAACTGTTCCTATTCTTATTTTACAATAATTAGTCAATTAAAAGATCCTAGTGTGAAGACTGGTTTTGTACATGAAATAGTAGTGCCTTTTAATTAGCTCTTTTCTCAGGTCTGAATTTTCCTAAACTGACATATGCTTAAAGTAAGGTATACTTATACTGATTTGTACTTGCTAATAGGTTGCTTGCAAAAGAATTAAAAAAAAAACCAACCATCTGTGTTTACTTTTGTAAGAAAGTTTGGAAAATCTTCATTCTGTGAGCTAGAATGGTATAACAGATAGAATGTTCTATTGGGACCAAGGATATTGACATTCATATTCCCCCCTTCTTAGCTGTGTGACTGTGGGCAAATCATTTAATGTATCTGGGCTTTAGTTTCCTCATCTGTAGAAAGAGGGTGTTGGACTTGCTGACTTCTAAGGTCCCTTTGGTTTCTCAATCTATAATCTTATGAGAAATGATATTGCTTTTAAGCTTTTGTATCCAACATGGGCCTGCCAACCAACAATTTCCAATCTAAGTGGAGTGGCAAGACGTATAAAAAACAGCATGGGAGTTAATCAACACTGCAAGATGAGTATAAGACACTATGTAAATGATGGACTAAAAAAATAATGTGTATGTGTGTGTGTGTGTGTGTGTGTGTGTGTGTGTGTGTGCATGCACTCATGCCTGAGCATGGAGAGTAGGCACCTGGTTTGCTTGATGAGAAAAGGGATGCCAGTCCAAGCATGTGAAAGAATGTAAGTTGTGTGTGAATGAGAGGCATGTACAATGGTGGATTCAAGGACAATGTGAGTACATGGTTTGGAAATGCGGGTTCTTTGATTTAGAGTTAGAAGGGATCTTAGAGGTCATCCAGTCCAACTCCCTCTCTTTTTTTAGAGGGTCAACTTGCCCAAAGTTACATAGTGACAGAGCTGGGACCTGAACTCATGCTTTCTGATCCCAAATAATAAATGCGTATAACTTACCCAACAAGCATTTGTTAAATAATTACTGATTCATATCATTGTACTGGCCGTTGTAGATGGGGGATTTGGGGAATGGGGTGGTAAATATTCCTAAAGAGGTAAAATACATGGTCTCTGTGTTGAAGGTAGTTGCAGGTGTCTTAATAATCAGTGATTCAGTAGAGCCTGGCCTATTTCCCCAAGATAACTTCCTCTGTCCTGGCTCTCCCCCATGCCTGGAATAGTCCATCTCTTTCCCTCCTCACCTTGGCTTCTCTGGCTTCCTTTAAGACCTAACTCAAGTTCTACCTTTTCCAGGAGATTTTTTCCCATTCTCCCTTCTCTCCCAGGTGCTAGTGTCTTCCCTTCTGATACTGTCTTTCATCTACTCGGAACATATCTTGTATGTACCTAATTATTTGCTTGGTGTCTCAACTAGAATGTAATATTCTTAGAGTGATCCTTTTACTTTTTTTTATATCTCAAATGCTGTGCCTTTGAAGTGCTTAATAAATGCTTATTGACTGATGATTGACTTCCATAGCAGTTGACCCTCAATGTAGTTCATCATTATGGCAAGTTCAGTCCCCAGGGAGTATCTGAGAAAGTCCTTCTCTCCTGCCAAGTTGATCTAGCACCCGAGATCCATGTTTTGAATTTGGCAAGCACTAAGAGCAGCAACATTTTCGCACAACAGATGCTCTCAGTCTTCTCCAACAATGAAAAAAAAAGGTTGTGTCATAACTAGAAGAAACAAAACCATTTTTTCCTTTCCCTTGGAGGACTCCCAAGGAGCTCTTTCTTCCTCCTCCCATTATTCATTGCTTCCATCCATCTTTCCCAAGTTTCCTTGGTTCCAGATTTCCCATTGGCATAAAACATGGAGGCAGATCTGGCTGACTCAGCCTTTCAGGAAAGGTAGCAATGGTGTTAGCTGGTGAGAAAGGCTTGCTGGACAAATTTTGGACCTGGGAAAACTTTTGCCTTTGGGAGTGATGATGAGAAGAAAAGGTTTAGTGATGTATGATCTTTGACAAATTACATGCCTATTAAGAAGTCACTTTACATCTGAGTCTCTTTTTCCTTACCTACAAATTTCAATAAATATTTATTATATACCTACTAGATTCTAGACATCAGGTACTAGGTACACAATAACAATGACAATAACATTGTAATCTACACTTAGCCCAGTGCCTGGCACATAGTATGCACTTAAATATTGATTGATTAAAGAATTTATATTCTATTCATAGCTGGACTAGATCTTCACCTTTTTTATATCATAGACCCCTTGGGCAATCTGATGAAACCTACCCAGAAGAATGTTTTTCAATGTCTAAAATAAAATACACAGGTTTACAAAGGGAACCAGTTACACTGAAATATAATTATCACAACATTAAATGAAAAAGCAAGTTCATAGATCAGCTAAAGAACTTTTGGAAATGATTTCCAAGGGTTCACTCATCTGAAAAATTGATAAATCAAAATCCTTGAACTTTGAAGTTCAAGGAACCATCCTTCTTTATTGACTCAAAACCAGGAAGTGATGACACCAGGCATTTGGAGTAGGCTTTGACACTTTCTGTGTCACCCAGTGGACCCGTAATCCTCAACCTATTTTCTTATTTCCTCCCCTCCTTCTTCTGCTATTGAATGGGATAATAGAAAGTTCTAGCAGCAGAGGCTGTGACAAAATCAGAATCATTATGGTAGTGACAAGGAATGGAGGAAACCAAGCTCAGGTAGTTTGGAGGCAGAAAAGGACTAGAGGCAAGACAGAACCAGGCAGTCTAAGGTCAATGTGATCAAACTACCAAGGGGAGCCCAAGTAGACTATTATGGAGTCAGGAATTGTGCAGAGTGATTTATTGTTGCCACAAACCTCTCAGACTTCTTGAGGTCTTTTATTAAGCAGATGGTGTAATGGAAAGAACACTGCAGATTAGAAGACCTGATTCAAGTCTTGGCTCTGCTACTTGCTATCTGTTGTTTAATATTTCTGGGCTTTAATGACTTCATCTGTAAAATGAGGGTGTTGGAGTTGATGACATCAAAGGTCCCTTTCCCCTTCCAGCTCTAAATTTACCATCCCATGATCCTTAGTGAGCCAGTATTTATTAAACACCTACTATGTGCCAGGTACTATACTTAGTGAGGAGGATACACGGAAAAGTCAAAAGATATTCCTTGTAGTCCCTGGCTGACTTTGACCCCTAGAAAGAACAGAGTTCTTGGGGTTAAAGGAACCCTATGATCATCTGGAGGTGGGGAAAGCATTTGTATTAGTCAAAGAGCCTTTTTGTAAACCTTAAAATACAATATAAATGTTATCTACTATTTTGTTCTATGTAAATGTGGCTATTAATTATTAATAGCAACACATATTAATTAACATGAATAAATCTTCATGATTAATAAAAACAGCATTTATGTAGTACATAATAGTAGCCAGAATTTATACAGCACTTTTAGGTTTGTGAAGCACTTTGTAAATCTTTGTTTGCATAGTACTTTTATGCTGTAAATGCTATATAAATGCTGGCTATAACAACAATAATTAATAATAGCCAGTATTTATATGGTGCTTTGAGGTTTGTAAATCGTATTATATATGCTATCGCATTTGATCCCCACAACAATTCTGCAAGGTAAATGCTATTATTATCCCCATTTTACAGATGAGGAAAGTGAGTCTGAAAGAAGTTAAATCACTTTGCCCACATAGCAGCCTCAAAATGAGGAGAAAAGACCTTCTCTTTGGGGAGAAAAACCCCAGTCTCTTATGTGACAGGCCAGGGCACCCCTCCATCATATTAAAGGATTGTACTATCTTCTTCTTCAGAACTATTTCCCATAAAGGTGAGAGACCTAGATCCTGACAACCCTCATTTATACCCTTGCCTTTGGGGTAGTTTTAATATATTTGTTTGGCCAATCCTGTCAGAGTCATCTTGCCTTATAAAACTTAAGTTAGCAAGAAATTTCCCAAAAGACCATACAATGGGGTAAAGTATATTGCTCTAATTCAGGAATCCTTAACCTTTCTTGGGTTTTGGGTTCCTTTAGCAGACTAGTAAAACCTATCCCTTCTCAGAATGACATCTTTTTAAAAATTCATAATGAAAGGAAATGCTAAATTTCAGTTCCAAGTTAATAGAAACGGAAGTAATTTTTTTCCAAGTGCCCAGACCCCTTGAAATGTATCCATGGGACCCCTTAGAGGACTGTGATCTCCAGGGTAGAACCCTTGCTCTAAATCATTAACAAAGATGTTAGAAAAAAAAGCTTAGGTTCTTGAAACTGAAAAGTGCTATTTTGGAAGGAAGCTAACTAGATAAATGACCAAGATGCACTCACAGACCTGTGATGGAAAGAGCATGGAAAGTGTAGTAAGATGGGCATTACAAGACCTGAGTTTGGATACCAGCTCAATTTCTTATGCTCTGTATAACCTTGGACAACTCACTTCCTTGATCTAATTTCTGAAAGAATGAAGTATTTATTAAATTATCTATGCAATGAAGGGATTGTACTAGATAGCCTATTAAGTGTCTTCTGGGTCTAGGATCCTAAAATCTTAATCCCATACTTCCCACTAGGAACTAAGTTCCCCTTCTTATGTATATAACTGAGTCCTACGGGCTGTACAAAAAAATCTCTTACCATTTTCACGAACTGTCCTTCATTATTTATACTTCAAAGATTCTAATTTCATTGGGTGCTCCCTCCACCGACACAGATTGCAACTCTTCCACGACCAAGTAGATGGTCTCTAAGAGTGGCTCAACCTGAAAATTTTCATTACCCAGTGACCAACCTGGTAATGAGGTTTATTATTTATATTCAAGATTAATCGAGTTTCTCCTTCAAAGCCTCCAGGCTTTGTACTGAAGACTGAACAATTTGACATTCTAATGGAAGAGATAAGAAATGATGTAAGGGAGGAACTAAGTAAAATAGGGGAGGCGAAAAGAGGAGGCTGAGGTAACAACTATTTAGTTAAGGTTGTGCAGGTATGTTTAGGTGTGGATGATTACATACATGCACACATGTGTGTGCAGGAGAAAGGGAGACATAGGGAGAACTACTCAGCCTTTCCAAATCATTAGAGATCTTTAATTAAAGGCGAGATCAGCTTTGGGAAATGAAAGCCTCAAAAGGTGATCTCCACCAGTAACCATGCTTCTTTGTGAGTCTGAAGGTAATGGTATCATTCACATAGGCTATTGACCTGGGATGAAGGCCCTCAAGTTACGCGACCTTGGACATCCTGGTTGGTAAAGGCATAAAGCGTATCTAAAAAAGGCCCCGTCTGTCCTAGAATCTAACTTAGCTTCTTGGAATCAGAGTGTTAGGGTCCCCTGGCATGAGCAGGCAATGGGAGTCTTATTTGGGTTATGGAATTTCAACATTAGCAGCATTCTGTGGACTGCATGTTACTTTCATAGATGCCTTAGGGGGATGAAATTCAGCTTCCATCTGAGCAGGTGAGGAATCCATCAGGCAAGCCAACAAGTGTAGTCAAACCCCACTATAACTTAGCCTTCTATATACTACCAATCAAACCATGATGTTGAAACATAATGACCTACATGAATGATAGTCAATTGATTCCAGAATTTGAGAATCAGAAGGGATGTAAGTGGCCATCTAGTCCAACCTATATATGAAAGGAAACCTGACAAAAGTCTCTGCTCAAAGACTCTAAAGAGGGAGAAACTCTTTAGGCAGACCATCCTACTTCTGAATAGCTCTAATGGTCAGGAAAGATTCTTTTGACATGAGCCAAAATTTGTTTCTTTTCAACTTTCATCTATTGCTCCAGGTTCTGCCCTCTCTGGGCAAGTGGAATGCCTAGTCCCTTCTTCCCATTATTGCTTTTCAAATAATGGAAGACAGCTAACACATCCCTCTGAGTCTTCTTGTCTCTAGGTTAAACATGCCTGGTTCCTTTACCTAATCTTCATATGACATAGGCACAAGGTCCCTCATCGTTTTGGTTGTCCTGTCTTGGGCACTCTCCACCTTATCAACGCCTTTCTTAAATCATGGTGCCGAGAACTGAATGTAATACTTTAAATGGAATCAGATGAAGATAGTATACAGAAGACAGTATACAGATATCAAATGAAGACAGTATACAGCGAAACTATCACCTCCCACATAGCAGGATTGGAATTCCTTGTCAATTAAATTGTGGTACTCCTGCTCCTTCCCACCATCATTTATTTTCTTTCATTGAAAAAAGGTTTATTGATGGTTTTTGTTATTATATTAAATTCTATTATAATCAGAGAAACATAATGAGAATATAATGAGAAATATTTGTAAAGTACTTTGCAAATCTGATAGTGCTCTGTAAGTGCCAGTTGTTTTCGTTATTGCTTTTGTTATATTATTACAGCAGCAATTCATTTCAAGATATCCCCTATTCCCTCCCCACCTCATCCCCCATGCATGCCCAATGAGCCTCTCCTTTGTGACAAAGGAAAACAGTTAAAGCTGACTGACAGTGACTACATCGGAGAATGTGTATATATGGCATTCCATACCCATGGTCCCTCACCTCTCAAAAACAAGGAAGAAGGTCTCACCTCTGTCTGTTATTGTCGAGTGTGGTCTTTACTTAAATGTGGTCAAATGAGATAATGATTATAAAGTGCTTAGCACAATGACAGGCATGCGGTAAATACTATATAAATGTTCATTAGAACCTTCTAGACAGTTTACATAAACTTCATGTCATGGACTGAGATATAATCATTAATGGAAAATAAGCAACTCAAAGTATAGGACAAGGACCTTATTCCCTAAACTTCCCTTGACAACTTGGATGGACACCTGAGTTTCTTAGGTTTTCTTAATTGTGGAGGTGAGAAGAGAGAACAATTCAAGTATGATGGACCACTTGTACAAAGGTAAAGAGGTGAGAGATGGAATGATATCTATAGGCAAAATCTAATGGGCCACTTTTACCAGAATGGAGATTGCAACATAGCAGTATTTATATGGCACCCAATAGTAGTCATCATTTAAATAGCCCTTTAAAGATTTGTTGTTGTTAACTTGTTTTAGTAACGTCTGACTCTTTGTGACCCCATCTGTAGTTTTCTTAGCAAAGATACTGGTGTGGTTTGCCATTTCCTTCTCCAGCTCATTTTATAAATGAGGAAACTGAGGTAAATAGGATAAGTGACTTGCCCAGGGTTACATAGCTAGCAAGTGCCTGTGATTAGATTTGAACTCAGGTCTTCCTGGCACTGTGCCACCTACCTGCCCCTTTGTAAAGCAAAGCTCTTTGGTAAAGACTCGTCTATAAGGTATTAATCAAACTCTCTCTCCTCCACCTACCTCCTAGAAAGGTACCAAAGGAATAAGAAGGTATGAATGAATTCTCATAGGTTCCTCAGAGCAAAGGGGCTTTTGTAAGTTAAAGGGAGTATATATATTTTTTGCCACTATTACCAGTTTCTGTTGAACCACAGATGGAATTGGTTTAGTGTGTTGAGCTGAAATTTCTATATACCAAAACCTTTATTTTTTCTGATATTCTAACCCATTTTAATTAGGGCTTTAGTAATACATCCCCATCCTACTGACAAGCTAAATTGCTAGGTATTTATATTTGACATTTCCCTAAGTTTGTCATAATTGCCTCTCTTGTGAAGTGAACTCTTCAAACATTGAACATGTCATTTTCTTTGTACGGATGTTTTCTCTTTCCTACTAACCCCCTTACCCCAAGGCAAATAAAGAACAGTTAGAGAATGCCTAGGGATCTTAAGATGAGGAAACCTGGAGGGGATTAAAATCATGTGTTGTATAGGAGACTTTTGGGAGAAAAAGGTGAAGAGTCATATTTTCCCCTTTTATTACTTGACATTTGCTGTAACTTTCAACTTCCAAAATGCCATATCAGCTTAGTTTTTCACAATGGCATTTTTTTACCTTTGAAAGGAAAAGACTGTGGATATGGTTGCATTAATGCTTGTCTGTGTATGTGATCTCCTGTGCATGTAATGGGTAGGTAGGTTGAATTGCTTGAATAATCAGGTAAGATAATGAAAATAATAATGATACTTTGTTCTTCAGTTGTTTTCAGCGGTGTCTGACTCTTCATGACCCAATTTGGAATTTTCTTGGAAGAGATACTGGAGTGATTTGCCATTTCCTTTTCCAGTCATTTTACAGATGAGGAAACTGATGCAAACAGGGTAAGTGACTTGTGCAAGGTCATATAGCTATCATGAGTCTGAGTCCAGATCTGAACTCCAGATCTGGCACTCCATCCACTGTACCACCTAGATGCCCTAATAATAATTGTTCTAATGAACATTAATATAGTATTTACCACATGCCTGTCATTGTGCTAAGTACTTTATAATTATTATCTCATTTGACTCTCACAACAACCCCAGGAAGTAGGTACTATTCTTAACTCCATTTTACTCATGAGAATATTGAGGCAAACAGAGTGTTAAGTGACTTATCCAGGGTCACACAATAAGTATCTGTGGCCAGATTTGAACTCAGATTTTCCCTATTCCAGGCCTGGTGCTCTATCTATTGTTTCACCTAATATCTCTAAAGTAGGTATATAAAGTGCTTTAAAAAATGCTACAATAATGTGATATTAGTGAAAACAATAATAGTAACTAGAATTATAATCTCTATCTACAATTCCATTTCTCTTATTTATATTTTTTTAGTGAGCCTAGTTCAGAATCCTATCACCTGTCACCTGGACGATAGAACAGTCGGGAGCTTCCTCACTGATTTCCCGGCTGCCAGGATCTCTGCTCCAGTCTCCATATAACCCATAAACTGAGAGTCCTAAACCACAGATTGGACTGTTACTCCCCTACTGAAAAATCTTCAGTTACTTCCTTGAGGATAAGACACAAAATCATTAGACTGTCATTTATAGCCTTTGCTGTCTGGATTCCACTAACCTTTCTAGTTTTATAGTTTTATTTCTTCTTCTTCTCCTCCTTTTTCTTCTTTTTTCTTCTCCTTCTTTTCTCCTTCTCCTTCTTCTTTGTCTCCTCCTAGTCCTTCTTGTTCTCCTCCTCCTCTGTCTCTTCCTTCTCTCCATTTCACTGATAGTCGCTTATTAGCTTTCCCCCCTACTATCCCCTACCTCTCTGCCTTTGTACATGTGGTCCCCATGTTTGGAATGCACTTTCTCTTCACCTCTACCTTGTAGAGATAGGCTTCCTTCAAAGCATAGCTGTGGTGTCCTCTCCTACTGACTTCCCCCCCCCACCCCCCTCCATTAATGCTTTCTTCCTTTTGAAATTACGTTGTATTCCTTTGTATTTACTTGTGTACGTGTATTCTCTCTCTCCACGCTATGCAATCTTAACAGGAGGGATTGGTTTGTTTTGTTTTTCAGTTTCCTGGGTATCACATTCAGTCGGTACTTCATAAATGTTGGATTGAGTTGATCTAATCAATTAAAGCAAGAAAATGTATCTAGCTAAGATCACAATATGGAAGCCAAAGCAACTACTTTCACGGGAGCTGGATTACATTTGGCTATCAAAATACCAAAGCTTCCAAAAAGTAAATTCTTTCCCCCAAAATTGGTATCAAGACAATTTAAGTGATCCAATCTGTCGCTAGGGCTTGTCCATTTTACCAGTTGATTATTTCCAATTTATTTTGTATATGACTTGTTTGTACACAATTATTTACATGCTGTCTCTCCCTTTATATCGCGAGTTCCTTGAGGGAAGGGACTGTCTTTTACCTTTCTTTATATCCCTTGGAGGCAGATGGTGGTGCAGCACATAGAGCCCTGGGTCTGGACTCAAGAAGACTAGAATGAAAATCTAGCTTCCTATGCTTTCTGTGTGATCCTGAGCAAGTCACTTAATCACTGTTTGCCTGTTTCCCCAACTGTAAAATAGGAATAATAGTAGCACCTACATCGAAGGTTTGTTGTAAGGATCAAATGAGGTAAAAAGGATCAAATCTGTAAAAAGTGCTTAGCAACAGTGGCTCGCACATATTAGGAGTTATATAAATATCTATTCCCTTTCCCTTCTCTTGTACTTAGTACAGTGCCTGGCACAGAGGCAGCCAATGGATAGAGTGCTGAGCCTGGAGTTAGGAAGAGCTGAGTTCAAATCCAGCTTCAGATACTTACTAGCTGTGGGATCCTGGGCAAATCACTTAACCTCTGATTGCCTGATAAAATGGATTTGCTGGAGAAGAAAATAGCAAACCATTCCAATATCTTTGCAAAGAAAGCCCCAAAATGGGATCACAAAGGTTCAAATATGACTGAAACAACTGAAGAACAATAAAAGAGGAAATGGGTTAAAACTATGGCTAGAAATATTTAGGATAGACATAGACTTTCTGATAACCCCAGTGATTGGAAGAAGAAAATGAAAGGGAACAGGAAACTATTGTATCCAAATCCCTGAAGGTCTTTTAAGTACAGGAAAAACAAACTATATGCCTTGGGTGGTTTAGGTAGAGTCCTATCAAAAGATAGAGTGCTCAGCTGTACAACCTTCACAAATCCATTCCATGTCACTTCGTCCAAAGAATTCAGAGAATTCCTAAGAAGTCCGCGTGTGATGTGTGTGTGTGTCCTTCCTTGCCAAAAAAGACCGTGCCATCAGAGAAATAAGGACATGACTTGAACTTGACTTTGTTTTGAGTGAGGGAGGGCTGTGCAGGTCACCAGCCTCACTTCTCCTCCAGAGCCATCTGGATCCAGTGAGCAGATATTCATCAGGATGACTGGAGAGGACCCAGGATGAGGCAATTGGGGTTAAGTGACTTGCCCAAGGTCACACAGCTAGTGAGTATGAAGTATCTGAGGTGAGATTTGAACTCAGGTCTTCTTGACTCCTGCACTGGTGCTCTATCCACTGCACCACCTAGCTGCCCCTCCAAGTGGTATAGAGTGAAGAACAAGGAAAACAATATACACACTGACTACAACAATGTCAATGAAAAGAACAACAACAAAAATGAAATGGAACATTGGGTAACTTTAATGATCAAATTTAGCCTGAGAGAAGACTTGAGAACTTTAACCCTCTCTCCTCTTTGTAGAGGTGGGGGACTACGGATATGTACAATAGTCCTATTGTATATACACCGTCAGACTTTGTTACCATCACTTGATTTTGCTGAACTGCTCCCCCCCACCCCATTCTTAATTTTTTGTTTTGTTACAAGGGATGGCTTGATGAGTAAGGGAACTGGAAGCAATATATTTGGAAATGAAGATGATGTAGAAACAATGGATATAAATTTAAAATAAGATTTAAAGAAGAAGCTGAGAGAAAAATAAATGACCATTTTGTTTTTTAGGATTCAAATATTCTGTGGCTGAAAAAAGAATCATTTTGTTTTGGGGAATCTCTTGGATCAGACTCCTTCGTTCACATGATATCCATCTCCACTCTACCTCAGCCACTCGACCACCTGGAGCTGCTTCATTTTCAAATCTCAGGCTCTCAAATCTCCTCTCTGGTGCTGAGCTCTAAGTTCTTAATCTTTTCCCCTTCTCTAAATGCATTGGCCCTATTCTGTCTGGCTTCACTTCTTTTTCATTAATAGTCTTGACCTTTCAAGCCATTTCAACAGTGCGCTTATGATTTACTCTCAAACTCCTTGTCTTTTTGTCCTCATTCTCAGCCTTGGGCACAACTACTATATACCTTCTCTGTTCTCAGCCCTAATTTTCTGAGAGTTTACTAGAGGAATGCATTAAACAGTTCTTCCATTAAAAACTCATTCTAGATAATTTTGACTAAGCCATCACCACTGCATGGCAATCCTTTTGTTCCTTTTTATGAACTTTCTTTCATATTCCCTATAGTAACTATTCCAAATCTTTTCTACTTTCCTCAAGTCTCCAACTTATTTCTCTCAATCAGTGACTATCATATTGAGAAACTTCAGGGCTTACTTTGTCTCTCCTTCTCCAAAATTTAAAATCCTTCAATCTCAGAGGTTCTTAATCTAGGACTCATGAATTTTTTTTAAAATTTTGGTAGCCATATTTCAGTATATTTGATTTCTTTTGTAATCCTAAGTATTTTATTGTATGCATTAAAAATGTGCCTAAGAAGGGGTCCCCAGCCTTCACCTGACTGTAAAAGAGGTCCATGAAACAAACAAACAAAAAAGGTTACGAAGCCCTATCCTAGGTCCTTACCCACTTCTTTTAAAAATTTTTTTTGTTAATAACTAATTTTTTTGTTTTCAGTGTTCAACAATCACTTCCATAAGTTCCCAATTTTCTCCTTCTCCCTCCTCCCCTCCCTCTCCAGGATGGCATACAATCTTATAGGGATTCTACACATACATTCTTATTAAACACATTTTCACATTAGTCATGTTGCATAGAAGAATTAAAATGATTGGGAGAAACCATGAGAAAAACCAAACTAAAACAAAACATAATACAAGAGAAAATAGTCTGATTCATTCTGCATTCCAATTCCATAGTTCTTTCTCTGGATGTGGATGGCATTTTGCCTCGAGTCCTTTGGGAATGTTTTAGGCCCTTGCATTGCTGTGAAGGACTAAGTCTATCAGAAACAGTCCTCTCACACTGTGGGTGTTACTGTGCACAATGTTCTTGTGGTTCTGCTCATTTCACTCAGCATCAGTTCATATAAGTTTTTCCAGGTTTTTCTGAAGTCTGACTGTTGGTCATTTCTTATAGTACATTAGTATTCCATTACATTCATATACCACAACTGTTCAGCCATTCCCCAATTGATAGGCATCACCTCCATTTCCAGTTCTTGACTACCACCAAAAGAGCTGCTATAAATATTTTTGTACATATGGGTTCCTTCCCCACTTCCACTTTCTTCCCATTGGTCTCCAAGGATGAGGTGGTCCTCCTCCATGCCAACGCTAACCTCTTCTCCAGTGCCCTTGACTCCACCCTCTCCCATTGTTTCTGGAACTTTTTTCTATTTCTTTCTTTCTCTAATTTTTAACCTTTCCCTATATATTGAGCTTTCTTCCCTTCTTGTTAGTCATATTCAAGTCTCCCTTATACTAAAAATCATTGCCTCAGTCCTTCTATTATCTCAAGTTATCACCCTCTGTCTCTTCATACTTTCACTGCCAAACTTCTAGAAAGATCAATCAGTATTAATTATTCCCACTGTCCTTGCAGCTCTCCCCCTTGTCATGAGCAGTGTCAGATTTCATCACCCAAGCTCTGCATCTTACAGAGATTTATTCCTGGGTAGACTGATGCCATAGTTCTTGCCAGGTAGCTACATATAAAGTGCCATCTTGTTGCAATATATGGCTAGTCTCACTGAGACACCAGGGCTGGGATTTCACAACGTGTTCTCCTGAGTCTCCATCTCTGGGGCAGTGCTTATACTTGCATAGGAATGGGGCAGAGGATTGAAAGAGCCAGAATGCTATTATGGTAGATTGCTTGCTGGTCAGAAATTTGGAAGAACCTGGGTTAAAACACTGCCGCAGATATTACTAACTCTATTACCACAGGCAAGTCATCTAACTTTTTTGGGCCCTGGTTTCCCCATCTACAAAATGGGAATAATAATGCTTAACGTTTATAAAGCACTGACTACACAGCGTTGTTATAAAGATGAAATGAGATAACATATGAAAAGATCATGACAAAACTTTAACCCTTTAGATATCATTTGTGATTACTAGCAGTTCCCTTTTGCTGTTTGCTTCCCAAACCCCTCTGGTTTCTTGGGAATGAGTCTTAGAAAAGGTGAGGAAGAAGGTTGATGAGCTCAGGCATGAGCATAATCACCTTGTGCCTCTCATCTGGGTCAAGGATAGTACTTGAAGCCTTTTCCATGGACGTCTGGCAGAGCACTGTACCTACGTTTTACTGTAGAGAAGTTATTCACCCTCAAGGTTGTGAGAAGAGACAGAAAGCATGGATTCACCAAGTTCAGCTGTCTGACCACCTGCTTCCAGCCTCAGCCACTGCCCATATGTCTATAAGAGAAGCTCGTGTGTTTCCTGCCTCTCCAAATCCCAGGGCAGGGGCTTCCGAATGTTGTAACTTCTTGTCAGATTGCTCATTTCAGTGGATCCTTTAGGGTACATGGTCTCAAGGACTTCATAGAGAATTAGGGGCTGACACTGGAGTCCTGGAGTAGAGCCACCCAATGCATAATCCTGAAACTGCAAGAGAACTTTATAGGTGGAATGGAATAAGTCTACTATGTGTGCTAAGTACTTTACAGTTATTATCTCATTTGATCTTCACAACAACCCTGGAAGGTAGGTGCTATTATACACATTATTTTTATTTTATTCCAGTTGAGGAAACTGAGGCCTAGAGCTTAGGTGACTTATCCAAGATCACCCAGACAGTAAATGTTGAGGCTGAATTGGAACTCAGGTATTCCATACTCCAGGCCCAGTGCTCTCTAGCTGCCTAGGTCATAGGAAAGGACCAGGGCAATTCTATTGATCTTTGTGTCTCTTCTAGCACCCAGCAGAATCACAGAGTGTGAAAACTGGAGGGGACCTTGGGAATCATTTCTTACAAACTTTTACTTTTGAGATGAGGAGAGGCAGGAAAGTGATTTGTCCAAGGTGACTCCATAAGAAGCCTAACTGGGACTTGAAAGTTGACAAATCCTGGAGCTGTAGAATTGAGGGCTGGAAGGACCATGTGTAAATCCCGGCTCTAATGCTTACTGTCTGTGTGTCTGTGGGCAAGTCCTTTTTTCTTTCTGGGTTCCAAAGTCTTCCTGTATAAAATGAGCAAACTAGTTGCAGTCCTTTGGACTCCAGGTTCAGTTCTTCAGTAAATAATACTTTTTCCCACAACAAGTATAATAAATATGTGTTGAATTAATTTGAATTTAGTCCATCCTTGGCCTCTGGGCTTAATCTCACCTAATGTATCCAGGTGGATCATTGCCTCTAGGGAGGAAGATGCCACAACCACCTCCTACTCCCTACTCCAATGCGAATCATATATCACTGCCAGAAAGCTCTTCCTTACAGTGAACCTAAATCTTTCCAGCATAACACTTTTTTTCGTTCTATGCATCATGGAGACAAAGCTCATGTTGTTTACCATATAACTTTTGAAGGACATTTAAAAAACTCACTCAGAAACAGAAGGATAAGACCATAAATTTAGAGCAGGAGATGATTCCAGGGATTCTTAACCTGGTGTGCATGAACTTAAAAAATGTTTTGAAAACTTTAATATTTTGATTTCCTGTTTGGGCTCCACTCCTGACTTTCTCCACCATGTTCCAGCATTCTTCTACCCCTGACCTCACACAGAAAATATACTCTGCTCTTCTGAATGGTTGGTTATGCCAATGGAAGACCAGCTATGCTTAGCATCTAATAAACACTTAATAAATGCTTGTTAACTTGTAGACTAACTGTATTTCAGTATAATGGACTTCCCTTGTAATCCTATGTATTTTATTTTATGCATTGAGACACATTAACCTGAGAAGGGGTCCCTAGGCTTTACCAGAATGCCAAGGGGGTCCATGACACAAAGAAAGTTCAGAACCCCTCATCAAGGTCAAGGTCTCATTTTAAAGAAGCAGCAACTTAAAGGTCAGGAAGCAAATGGCCAAGCTGGGATTCAAACCAAGGTCCTTTGACCCCAACCCTGACAGTCCTTCCACTGTATTCCTCATTGTTTCAGCTTTTCATGAGTCAAAATTCATCACTATTTAAATTTTTTGGGGGTTCCCTCCAGTTTGCCCCTCTCTTAGTTTTCCTTACTTTTCTTTTGTCCGTATGCCCATAGTTGAGTGTAGTCTCCTAGCATCATGTGGACAGGAGCAAGTGTCTATGTCATCCTCTCCTGTTGCCTCTCTACCCATCTGTGTCCTATAGGGTGCCACATTGAATCCATTTGGTCCATGATACTGGTTGACTGGTTCATCCTTCCTCCTCTCTTCCCTTTCTCCCCAGAGCTGAACATGATAGTGGCTGCCAGGGCCTGGCTGGTACCTGCTGAGACCCAAGAAGCCTGACCCTTGCCAAACCATAACCAAGGTGGCCACCAGCCAGGGGAAGTCTGACTCAAGCTTGCGGGAAAAGTGAGTCAGCACCAGTCTCTCAGTGTTGGAGCCAGCCAAGTCAATCAATTGACCTTCTCCCTACCTCAGACCTGCTGGCTGCCAGTTCCCTCCTCCAGGCTGCCCCCCATTGGAAGCTTGCTTGGTGGCACAGGCCTTTCAGTAACAATAGCAACTGCTAGGTCCAGGCAGTGAAAGTACTAATAGGAGTGGTCATTTGACCCATAACATCATCATCATCATCATCATTATCAAGAATTAATTGCTCTGGGTCTATTCAAAGTGATCAAGGGAAGTGTGGAATCCATGCTGTTTTCTCTAGAATTTACATTATAAACCAAGCAATATGGTTTTAAAACATAAGGACCTTATATGTCATAGGGATAGGAACTAGACCGGAGATTTAATTGGTATAGGGAATTCCTAGATGACTAAATTCTATCTATGTGGATTTGCACCTTCTCTGCAACTTATAACCTTAGAGACTTGCCTAGAGCATTGAGAGGTTAGGTGATTTACCTAGGGTGACATAGCCTGTATGTGTCAGAAGTGGGGCTTGAACCCACATCTGCTTGACTCTGAGGTCATGGAAGGAAAGGAGTCACACTTGTTAGTTATCTAGAACCACTGTGGCCTAGGGTCAAGGAGTATGCGATGTAGAAGTTGAGCACTGGAGAGCAACCACAAGACTTAGAGAGACATTCAAGCTTTAATCTTTGCTTCTTTGAAGTTAGATGTTTCCTCCCTCTCTTCCTCTCCCTCCCTTCCTTCCTCCCTCCCTTCCTTCCTCCCTTCCTTCCTCCCTTCCTTCCTTCCTTCCTTCCTTCCTTCCTTCCTTCCTTCCTTCCTTCCTTCCTTCCTTCCTTCCTTCCTTCCTTCCTTCCTTCCTTCCTTCCTTCCTTCCTCCTTTCTTTCCCTATCTCACCTAGGCTGGAAGTACAGTAGCCATTCATGGTCCAACCTGGCCCAGTTCACTTTCCCTTAAGCAGTCCAATTGGCTTTAACCCTACTACAGCCCAGAACTTCTGAATTCAAGGGATCCTCAGCTTCTCCAGAAGCAAGGATTAGAGGACTATGGCACCACAACCATTATACACAGAACAAAAGAAAAGTATTGAGCTCCAGCTGGAAATAGATATTTATTTCAAAAGATGATTTTAAAATTAAGGTTAATTTAAAATAATATCAATTCCTTCCCTGCATTTAAGGAACATATGTATCATATTTGCTGTCATAGTTTCATGGAGATAGGGACTTGATATTCTGGAGACAGATTAACTGTACTTCCCATGCAGTAGTTTCCTTATTTAGGGTGTTAGCCATTTATCAAATGTATACACTGTATTTCTATTAAACTTTCAATTTAAGAGAATGGTATTCTTTACTTAGGACGTCTTTCTTGCTTATAATCTTTAGTAAATGAAAATGTGTGTGGATGTCACCAATTTGTTAGAATTTCACACCTGGGAGCCTTTCACATGTTAACAGCTGTGAACAAGGTAGGAGTCCTTACTTAAATAATTAGCCTTGGGAATAGGAATATGAATTAAAACACAATTCACAAATGCTGATTGTTCTTCCATCTATGTGACCATTAACTGAGGGTCATTTGGATAGATTCAAGGAAATTCATTTTTGGGTTAGTGGACAAGAAGGGGAAGGTCAAGATGTTTTGACAAAAATCTCTTAAAAAGTTCACAAAATCTCACTAAGAAGTTGGAAGGGACTTCAGAGACCATCTTGTTCTATCTATTCTTGAGCAGGAATCTCTTCCACAGTATCCCTGATAAGTGGTCATCCAGACTTTTCTTGAGGACCTCCAACGATGGAGATACCACCCCACTGAGAGGTAGCCACTTTTGCTTAGCTCTCATTGCAACCTGACATTAAACCTGAAAATCTGTCTCTGCAACTTCTACTCAATGCTTTTAGTTCTGTCTTCTGAGGTCAAGCAGAAAAATCCTAGTCTCTCTGCCATGATTGCCATTAAAATACTTGAATGAAGACAACTCTCACATCTCTCCTTTTTTCTTGGCAAAGCACACCTACTTCCTCCAATTGTTCCTTTTGTGGTTTGCTCTCCAGTCCTCTCAGCATCTTTGTAACAGACACAATACAGCTTATTGCTACCCATTCTAAAATGTGGCTTCCAGAGATCTCATTTAATTTTCACAACAATCCTGGGAGGTAGGTGCTATTATTATCCCCATTTTACGGCTGAAGAAACTGAGGCAAACAAAAATTAAGTGACTATATTAAACTAGCAATCTATCCCAACCCCTAGATCTTGTATAGAACAAGGTGTTGTCTAACTATCCTCCCCCACCTCATAGTGTATTTGCTATGTTGCTTTTTAGAATTCATGGATAGATCTTTATATTTTTCCGTTTCATATTTTTATTTGTTGGATTTGGCTCATAATTTTTATCTGTTGAGACCTTATTGGAACTTGGCTGTTTTTTCCATGTGTTAGCTTCCTCCCAGCTTCACGAACTTTGCAAATTTATCATCTAATACCTTTAATGGCTCCATCGAAATAATTAATGAAATTGTTGAACAGTACAGAGCCCAAGTCCTTCTTCCATGTTGACAAGAAACCATTAATGACTACTCTTTGAGTCTATTAATTCAATCAGTTTTTGTTGTACTAGAATCTAGCCCACATCTCTCTATCTTGTCCACAGGATGTATCATCTGAATCTTTGTCATTGCTAAAATTAAAAAAACAAAAGCAAAAACAAAGGGGAGTAAAAACGACAACTCCATCTTGGTGACTCACCTTTCAGTCCCAGGAATTAAATGGAAACCTCCTTCCACTGCCAATTCCAATGTCTAGTGGCCCCCACTATTGGAAACTTCTTGCTATATGTAACTTTAATCCAAACATCTTCTGTCTCTTCCTCTCTTTCCACATGCAGAAGTTTGGCTAGTTCTACTTATTGTCAAACACACCATCTGGCAGCTGCCTTGGGGGAGAAAAGGTTCATTTGTTTTTCCGTTTTCTTTGACTCTGGGTGGTGGTGACTCGGTAGTTGGTGACCAATAGAAAGCCGAAAGCATCAGAGGCTCTTCATCTGGAGTTCAGTGTGGATGTCAGAGGCTAATTGCAACTTCTATCTGGTTTTAGCTAGTTGATTAAATATCTTATGCTAAGTACTATTCCATCTGTCTCTTCAACAGTGGGTGCCAAAGACAGGTGTTTTTAGCTGTGGGGCAAATAGTTTAACAGTTTTGCATATAAAATTTATCCAAACTGACACTGAATTTCAATCATGTCTTTTCCTCAAGAACAAATGGGGTTTCAGTTTCATGATTGTTTTAAGACCACTGACCAACTAATATTGAAGTTATTTTCTTCACAGAAGCCACACCTTAAAGGGAAATTCTTGCTTCCTTTTAGGTAGAATTTGCTTGGGAGGGATTTGGATTTGGAGAACAAATTACTGATTTTTTTATACCAAACCTTTCTCCCAGTTGTGTTTCCTCAGGACATCGATTTCAATCCATCTAACTTAAAAACAAATAAAAGGCAAACCAAATTAATCATTATAAGAAGACCGACATATTTTTGGGGGGACTTCATTTCCCACAAACATATATGAAGAGCAAGATGTTGCCCTAGCACAAACTTAAGCTGGATTGGAACATTTGAAGTGAGAGATCAGATGTTATCTCCCAAGAGAAAAGAAGTAGGAAGATTCAGAAGAGGAGAAAATAGATGAAGGAGCAAGTAATGGTTCTAGACCATGTCCTACTTTTTGTTATCCACAGAAGCATTTCCTATTCAGGGTCAATGTTAGATTCAAAGGTACCGCTTCCAAACGTCTAGAGCTTTCCCCATTTTGTGCCAATTTGGATGTTTGGATGATTCTGCTTTTCTTTAGATTGGGAGCCTCTCCCCACCCCACAGTTTGTGTGCAGGATGCTGAAACTTCCCAGTCTAGTGCAGAGAGAATGGATTTCCAAGCATTAAGACTTTAGCATTCATACAATGGGTATGTCATTGCTTTTTTCCTTTTTAATGGTTCCCTGCTTTCAAAGCTAAGTCAAGAAATGGCTTGGAGAAGTGCAAATTTATAGCTGTAGCACCATCTCCCCTCTAGGAAACATGGTGTGTGGAGATTGTACTTGGGGGCCTGATTGGTGAGAGAATATACAGCCTCTGTTGTATTCCATGTTACTTACTTTATATGTTAAGCAAATTGGTTTTTTTTCACTAATACAATTTGAGATCATGTGACTAATTTCTAGTTGTCCGAAGGTTATTAAGGGAGGGGAAATGGGAATGCCTTTGCATTCTTTATGTAGGTAAGTTGATGATGGACTCAGAAAGGTTCTAATAACCTGAATATAACATTTGGAGTCTTAGTAAATTCTCTTATCTCTTGCATAACTGGATAATGAGGTTATAGATTTATTCATCACTGTATCTTAGAGATGCAAGGGAAGAAATAGTTCAGTTCTCAATGTAGGAATTCAATTCAGTTCACATTTTTAAGTGTCTACTCAGTTCAACAATTTGTTACATATAGTAGGCAAAGCACTGTGCTAGGTACTGGAGTAGTAATAAAGATAAGGTCCTGCTTTATGGAGCTTACAGTAAGAGACCTAAGAAAATGGAATGTGATGAATGCATTAGAAAAACACAAACAAAATCACTTTTGATTGAAGGTTTTAAGGAAGACTTCACAAGTGAGTGACACTTGAATCAAGTCTGAAAAGAAAGATTTTCAACCAGTTGAGATAGTAGAGGACAGGACATTCTAGGTATTCAACATGCCTGATGGATATTCACCTTAATTTGACTTGAACAGTTTCAGTGATGGTCAGGGCTGTGCTTGGAGCCAGCTCAAGTCAGCTGGGAGAACCGATTGTTAAATTTTCAGTGTGAGCATTTATACCTTGGAAATTGACAAACTACAAATTTGGGTTTAATTTATTATTTTCTTGATTGTCTAGAAATTTAAAAAGTGTAATAATGTAGATTAAACTGAAAAACATTTCTAGCACACTTTTTCTTTCATGGAGAGATAGTCATTAACATTAACATTTACCAGCAAACATTTACCAGTAAACCCCTGGTGATGGTACTATATAAGGTGCCATTTTTCATTTTTAAACAGTTAGAAAATTCTCTTACACTGAACCAACATTAGTCTCTCTAGAACTTGCACCCACCGGTCTTAGGTCTGTTCTCTGGAACAACATATAAAAACTGTCTCTCTCTTCTCCATGAAACCTTCAAATATCTGAAGATAATATCATGTCCTTCTTAAGTGTTCTAAGACTCCTCTTTTCTAGGCTATATTTAGACTCAGGTAGGAGTGGCTTAGCCACTCCTAATCTGTTTCATGCCTCATGATCAATTTTTTAATTCAAGTGAAGTTCAATTTTTGTATTTTTTCCCCCAGACATAAAAAAAGGTCTAACCATATATACTGGAAAAAATGGATGAAAAATGCAAATTG
Source organism: Notamacropus eugenii (assembly GCF_028372415.1). Classification (NCBI taxonomy): domain Eukaryota; kingdom Metazoa; phylum Chordata; class Mammalia; order Diprotodontia; family Macropodidae; genus Notamacropus; species Notamacropus eugenii. Next base: position 399,126,584 of record NC_092874.1, on the reverse strand, counting down.
CTCAAACCATGACATATGGTTGGACATGTAGACCATTGAATACATGTATATATATGTATATATGCACACTAACTTCACAAGTGTTATTATATATATAAATAAAATTTACAAATATATGTTATATGCACATATATGATATATATTAAACTTAAAAAAATGAGCAGAACTAGAAAAATAATTTAGGCAAAGATTACAATATCATAGAACTTTTTAAAAAAGACTTAAAAACTTTTAAATTAAAAAACAAACCTTTAGAACTTTGATAAACCAAGAGCCCAGAAACATGAAGATGAAATATCCACTCACCTCCTAGGCATGTTCTATTTGGGAATTTATGTTGCTTGACTATGCATATTTGTAACAAGCATTTTCTTGTTCTTTTTAATGGGAGAGATGAGAGGGAGAGAAAATAGATTTTTGTTGATTGAGATAAACAAACAAATGAATATATGCTATTCTTACTAAATACTTACTAAAGCAAGACAATCTTTTTCTTCTTTCTTAATTGATTGTCTTATCTCACTCTTCATAGAAGCTATTCCAGACATTCTCTTCTTAATTCAATCCTTCTACACTTTCCTCTCCTTAAACCCTCTTGTGTTAGGACTTCACTTCTTAATTTTCCTGTAAAGCTTAAGGCCTAACCTTTCAGCATTATTACCCACTCTCTCCTCTTTGGTTCAGTTTCCTATAATGAGGTAGCCTTTGTCAAAGCTAATCTCTCTGTGTTTACACTTGATCTCATCTCCCTCTTCTGTGGCCTATTGATCCCTCAATCTTCCCTTTCTAACATTTAATCTCTATTTACTGACTTCTTCCATCACATCTTCCACATTTCTCCCATGTATTTTCTTCTCTCCACTCACATGGTCGCCATCCTAATTTAGGCCCATATCCCCTTTTTCTTAGACTATTACAAAGACCTCCTAATTGGGCTCTCTGCTTCAAGTCTGTCTCAATTACAATCCATCCCCAACACAGCTCCCAGAGTGATCTTCCTAAAATGCATATGTAACCATGTCATTTTTACTCAAACTCCAATGGCTTCTAATATAAACTCCTCTATTTGGCTTTAAAGACCTTTACAACCTAGCCTGAAACTATTTCAGGAGTTCTACTATATTTTATTTTTCTTCTTGTCTTCTTTGATCCAGCCAAACTAGCCTTCCTTTCTGTTCCTTCCACACAGTACTCCATCTCCTATCTCTATGTTTTTGCACTGGCCAGCCGCATTGTTAGGGAAGGTATGGCCTCCAAAGCTTTGCCCCACAAAATATCTTACTTCTTTTGAGTCACTGCTAAAACATCACCTTCTATATGAAACTCTTCCTGATCAGCCAGTTGCTGGTGCCCTCCCTCCCTTAATAACCCTGTATCACCTTATCTTGATTTTTCACATGTATGTACATGTTGTCTCCCCCAATAAATTTAAGCTCCCTAAGAGAAGGATTCTTGCAATTTTGTATCTGTATCCCCAGTAGCTAGTAGGTAGAACACCAGACCTGTCAGGAAGCCTTCAATTCAAATATGGCCTCAAATGCATGCTAGTGCCATGTGACCCTGGGCAAGTCACAACCTCTATCTTCCTCAGTTTCCTCAACCATCAGATGGGGATCACAGTAATAGTACCTACCTCCTAATGTAATTATGAGGATCAAATGTGGTACAGCACTGTATGGTCACATCATAGGTGCTTACTAAATGCTTATTAATTTACTGACTAATCAACAGAATGAGGGAAAAAAGTTAGAAAGACTGAGTGAATGCTGCATTGGTACCACTGAATTATTAAAAGATCCAGAAGATGGTTTCCAACATATTTGGGTAGGTGTTCCATAGTAGTTTTATGGAAAGACACTGACAAGATTGGCAAATGATAAAAAGAGTCGAGGGATTAAAGTCTAAATGGTGGGAGGAAGAAAAACACCTCCATCAGAGATACAAATTCATGGGATTGAAGGATCACAGATTTAAAGCTAGAAGGGACATTAGTCCAACCCCTTCATTTTATATATGAGGAAACTGGGCCTTGGAGAGGTTAAATGACTAAAGACACACAGGTAGTAACAAAGCCAGAATTTGAATCCAACTCCTGTCACTGCAAATCCCTCAAAACAGCAAAGTAAGAGATCAAGTTAAAGTAGATACTAAAGGCATCTTTGAACAGGAAAAGAAGTGATAGAAGTAACATGCAACTTTGTTGGTAGAAATTATTAAAGAAAGAACAGCTACATCTACTTATATGCTGCCAACCTGCGACATCTACATACGCACAGGTGTGTGTGTGTGTGTGTGTGTGTGTGTGTGTGTACATGTTGCAGGTTGGCAGTATATAAAATTCAGTAAGGTATTTTGATCATTCAATTTTCTGGATTAGAACTGAGTTACCACATATATTATACAACGTAATGGAAAAAACACTGGAGAAATTAGAGGACTTGGGTTTTAATGTGGGCTGGGCCACTTAGTGCTTGTATGACCTTGGACAAATCACTTACTCTTTAAGGGTCTTCTCTCTTCTCTAAAAAGGGCAGTTTGGGGTCCACCCAGCTCTAAGATCTTTGGGTGACCAATTGAAAAAATAGTGTAAGGATAAAGGAATGCTCTTAGCAACCAATTGACCAATGAGCATTTATTAGCACTGTGCTAGCTGCCAGAAACACAGACAAAAAGAAAACAGTCTAAACTAGCATAACATAGAGGAAATAATACAAGAAGACTCGGGTTCGAGTGTGGCCTTTGATACTTACTACCTATGAGACCTTGGGCAAATTACTGAGCTTTCCCTGGCTTCAATTTCCTCATCTGTATAATGAGTGGCTAAGACTGGATGACCTCTGAACTTCTTTCCAGAGGTAGATCTAGGATCTTATGACATTCTAGGGGGGAACAATAGGTACAAATATAAGCAAATGCAAATTACTTTCGAGGAGGCACTAGTACGTAGGGGAGGATCAGAAAAAGCCTTTCGTAAGGAGTTGAAGGTTGAGCTGAGATTTCAGGATAATGAAGGATCCTAAGAGGCAGAGATGTAGAGGGAATGTACTCCAGGTATGGGGGGAACAGACTGTGCTAAGGCATGGACACAGGACTGAGGGAGAGTTAGAAGAACAGTTTGGCTAAACCATTAAGGAGAATGATATGTAATAAGCCTGGAAAAGTACCCTGTTCCCAGATTGTGAAGAGATCAAAATGTCCCTGGAGAATTTTGAGAAAGGAAACAGCCTAGTCAGAACTACGCTTTAGGAAAATCACTTTGACACCTGAGTATTGGCTAGCATTTATGTAGCATTTTAAGGTTTGCAAAACACTTTACTGAAATTATCTCATTTGGTCCTCACAAGAGTCCTGTAAAGTAGATGATATTATTTGCATCATTTCATAGATTAGAACATACAAGCTGAGAGATTATACCCAGATTACTTGTCTAGGATCACATCTAGTAAATAAGTAAGTAAGTGAGTGGCTGAGACAGGTTTTGAATTTAGGTCTTCCTGATTCCAACTCCAGCACTTTCTGTACTGTACCCTCCTAATGCCTGATTAGAGTCTGGGACAGAATGGGGACAGAAGGCAAGAAATACCAATTAGGAGGTTACTGCGAAACACAAAGGAAAGGTAGAATTGACAAGACTTAGCAACTGGTTGACCATGGTGTGGAGGGGAGAGACTAAGAAGAAAAGAATGACTTTGAGGCTGTGAATCTGGGTGACTGGAAGAATGATGGTGCAGGGGTATGATGCCTTCAATAGAAATAAGGAAGTTGGGAAGAAGGATGGGTTTTAGGAAAAGATGATAAAGTTCTATTTAGACATTTGAATTTGTGATGCCCATGGGACATTGAGTAAGAAATATCAAATTGGGGGGCAGTGATGTGGACATGAAGGTTAGCAATATAGATATGGAAATCATCTGCATAGAGAGAATGATGGGAGATAATAATAACATTGAGAATGAGGAGAGAGAAACAGGACTAGGACAGAGCCCTGGGGGATACCCATATTTTAGGGGGTGAAGATCCAGCAAAGAAGACTGAAGAGTGGTTGGACAAATAGGAGGAAAATTGAGAGTGAAGACTGTAAGGTCAGGAACTGCATGTAGGATTGGTCTAAAATAATAATAAAAAATCAGTCCATTCCTCTATCTAGCTATCTGTCCATCTGTCTCTCTGTCTATCTGTTCATTCATTCATTCATTCATTCATTCATTCATTCATTCATTCATGCATCTATCTATCCTTTTATTCATTCACCTATCCATTTATTTAGTCATGTATTTTTATTTAATCATTTATTCATCTATCCATCTTTCTGTTCATACATCCATTCACTCATCTGATCATTCATTCATGTATCTATCCATTTATTGATTCATTTACCTGTCTATTCATTTCTTTTTGTTTATTTCTTTTTATTTTAATTTCAATATTCTCTCCCTTCCTCCCCCACTCCCCCACCAATTGAAAAGACAACAAATATATCTACTTTTTCTAATAACAACTTTTAAAGATAAAGTACTTTGAAAGATCTAAGAACTTTGACCAACCATGATTCCAAAGTACTGATGATAAAGCACGCTACCCTATTCCTGTCAGAGAGGTGGTGGATTTAGGGCACAGGTACTCTTCTGGATATCTCCAGTGAGGGAATTTGTTTCACCGGGCTATATATATTTGTCACAACAGTTTTGTTTTTCTTTTTTTTTTCAGTGGAGGTGGAGGTAGTAGAAGGGAGAAAAAGTAAGTGCTTGCTTAATTGGGGGTAGAAGTTAAAAAAAATCTCCAGACAAATATTATCTGTACTATCCTTGGGAAATTCATTCTGGTGTCTCTCACTTCCTTATGTCAAACTTAAAACTCTCCTGTTATGCTTTAAGTCTATTTCCTGCTATGCTTTCAATGAAAATAGAAAACCTGCTGGTGGTAATTTCTCTGTATTAACTCAGGTTTTCATATCACCTTCAGGCTTATGAAATGCTTTTCTCCCAACCATCCTGAGTCAGGTGGTACAAGCATGATTATCCCTATTTCACGGTAAATGAGCTGAGATTTGAAGAGATGAAATGACATGCTCCAAATCACACACTAAGTGGCATGGCCAGAATTTGAACTAAGGTCTTCTGAGTTCAAGTCCAGGTTTCTTTTTACATATCAAATAAATATTACCAGTATTTACTTAAAAATGCTATCATTCTTGTAAATAATAACTTCATAAATTTAGAGATGGAAGGGGCCTCAGAGACCCTTTTGTCCAACTTTCCTCTCCCTTTTATTTTACCAAGACGGAAACTGAGGTCATGGAAGGTATCTCACCAGAGGGAAGATTTGAACCCTGAGTTCTTCCAACAATGGTCAGTGCTCTTTCCACTGAATCACAGTGACCTTCATTTTATTCAACCTTCCCTTCTCTTGTTCAGCCTTTTTTCTGTCCTTTCTGCTAGACAGGTAAGTGAAGCAGTGGTCCCAGGGTAGAAATACATGAGTTCAAGCCTCAGGACATTACCAGCTGTGTTTCCCTCAGTTTCCTCAAGTGTAAAATAATAGCACCTATCTTCCAGGGTTTTTGTGAGGATCAAATGAGATAATATTTGTAAAATGCTGGCATATAATAGGTACTTAATAAATGTTTGTTTCCTTCCTTCATCCTTCCTTTTTGTTGTTTCTGTAACCATCATGGCAAAATGCCTTCCCTCCATCCTACTCTTGGAACACAGAGACTATAGATATGGCAAGAATTAGTGAGAGCCATCTTTTATATAGTCCCTTATCATTTTCCTTTTATTGATGAGGGGAGAATCTCCAAAAAGCCGTTAAATGTTGTCAGAAAATTTATTATCACATAAACACCCACCAAGGATCTCTCCACAGATGAGTGCCAGGGGATACTTTCTTTCTCTTTGGGTTCGACATTATAGCTTGAGTTCTCTTGGAATATACAGAACCGAAGGCCCACCTCGGTCAAACGACTGCAACGTGAGCGGTCAGGCAGTGTCATCTCCAGACAACAGGCATACTGAAAAGAGGAGTCAAGCCCCATTATTCAGAGATAGCAATGTGGTAATTTTCTTCAGTAGGAGAAATTGTTTTGGTTCATATAGTGAATGCAGACAACAGAATGACATTCAGGTCAAGGAAGCAAAATTATTATGGAAATGGTTTGTTAGCATCTGGCAACTTAAAAAACCCCACAATAACCATCTCAGAGTCTATAAGCATCATGAAGAAGGGGAGGGGTCGAGCAGTTTCTAACAGCATTAACTCTAAATTTTGAGTTTTGTTCTTTTTTTAGAGATGTTAGGGAATATATTATCCCTTTAATTTCATGTATCATTATGACTGGGAAAAGAGAGCAGATCTTACCCATGTGGCTTATAGAAGACATATACATCAGTCACAATTCTGGGGACAGAACCTTTGCCTGTTGAAAGTGTATCTTTGCTCATTGACTTCTACTGTGATTTTCATTTGGGAATATATCTTCTATGAGTTCCTAACATTTTAGCCTAGGAAACATCTAAGTAGCATTTTAAAATGTGCAAAGCATTTTACCGAGGTTATCTCATTTGATCCATACAACAACATTAGGGGTAGACCATAGTATTTTCCCCGTTTTATAAATGAAGAAATGCTGAGTCTGGTAAAGTGCTTCACCTAAGGTTACAAATAAATCCTTAATGAGCCATTAGTGAAGAAATAAGCGAATTTGGGGAGCTCCCTATTTGGAGGAATTGTAATGTAAATTATTATTTTTAATTTGATTCAATTTAATAATTGAAAAAAAATCCTGTGTCAAGGATCAAAGTAGAAAGCCTGGTAATAAATGCTAGGGATTCAAATTAAAAAAAAAAATAATCCCTGCCTTCAAGGAGCTTATATTTCATGTGTGTATATATGTGTGTGTGTGTGTGTGTATGTGTGTGTATGTGAATGAATTGGGAAGATAGACATGCAGTTTAAGTATAATACATATAGGCTAGGAATATAAGCTCTGAGAATTCTTATTTCACAGATGAGATGCGTCCCTTAGCAAGGCTACATGTGAGGTAAATTCTTAGGTCAGCTCTTCTCCCCCTGCTCTTCTCATCTCAGACCTGCTTTGTAATTTTGAATGGGAGCAGGGAAGGCATAACTTTGATTTACTGGGTTTCCCTCTATTACTACAGATCGATACGTGTGGCAACTTAGAGAATATTGCCAAATGTATTTAAAAAATTTAATGAGCTGTCCAGGGTCATGAGAAGTCAGAAAGAAAGTCAGACTAGAACTCAGATTCATCCTGACTGTGAAGCTGGCTTTCTAGAAAGCTACTATGCTCCAAAGCCACTCTTTCAACATTCGACTTCAGCTGGGGCCACCTATGGATGAGAATGGGAATTTTAGGCATGCCTTAAGGGAGGTTCCCTCCTCCCCCTCAATTCCCATTAGAATTGCTAGGTTCCACAGGTCTAGAACCTCAAACAAAAGTAAAATGGGTTAGGTTTGAGGAGGAGAGGGATTCATCTCTCTGGTCCTACTTAAAAATAATTTTAAATAATTAAATCATCTGTTTCAGGAGAGGGAAACGGGGACAATAAGAGAACCATCGATCAGGAAAGGCAAGAGAGCCAATCAAAGTGCCCATCAAAGCAAGGGCTGTGGAGACCAACAGAAACAACATTTTCAAGGACAGAGAGATGTGTTCTGATTCTATGCACGTACAGAAGAAATGGCCCCGACGTGCTTAGCACTGACTTCTGCAGGATTGTGAAACACACACACACACACATCCAGAAAAACAAACAAACCAGCTTAATTCAAAGGTGGCGCTGGGCTTTCTCTTTATTTAGCTTTAAGGGTTTGCATAGAAATCACAACCACCCAGATCAAAAACCTGAGTATCCGACGAGAGCTCTTGCTGTGGCTACCTCTCTAGCAGCACACTTCAGACTTGTTGCAAATGAAAACAACAGCAAAAACCAAGTACTCAGTGCCTGCTGGTCAGTGATTTCTGGCTAGGACTCTAATTTGTTTGTCTGTCCTATTGCTGCCACAGAAACCAACCTGGGCTCCCTACATTCATGGTGGGGAGGCAGGAGAAGAATGTTATTTATCTGCATTCAGGAGACACTTGGCTCAAGGAGTGAATTTCATTGACTAAACACTCAGGAGAGGCAGCATGAAGTTGTAGATCAAAAACCAGCCTCATTTGGCAGGTGAAAAATCTAAGACACAGATTAGGAGACTTGTCCAGGGTCATACAGCTATTATGCTTCTGACCTGGGATATGAACCCACGTCCTTTTGACTATAAACTCAGTGCCCTATCTACTAAGTCACGCTTGGGGATTTATTTTTCTTCTCTTAAGTGCCTCTATGACAGATCAAGGCAAAGTGACTTAATTAGCCCTATTTTTTTTCTTCAGAGGGAAATGATTTTCTACTAAGTACAGTGCAATCAACGCGTGAATTGAAGCATGACCCCTGACACTATAGACTTGGGCATAATCACTGGCAGGGACAGGTGCCTTTCAAAAGATCTCTTTTGCTTGTGTACGACTCAGGGTTTCTCTTGGGACCGACAGAGTTGGGTTTGCATTTCTCTTGAAATAAATCCACAGCTCCTCTCCAACAACTCAGGCTAACAGGATATTAAGCATAGGAGGGGTTTTATTTAATCTGATAGAAAACACAAATGGCTTTATGCACAAACTCCTCAATAATTGGGAAAACTCTCTTTTCTTGAGGACAATGAGGAACCCTCCCTCTGGTGGATCCCATCTTTCTTCAGTACCTTTACCAGTTATAAGGCTTACAGTACCTGTGAAGGGATAACTATGGATTGCTTTTCAATGCATGTGATTCCCTCCTATGTTGATTCTTCCTTCCTTTCAGCACCATAAAGATGGTATAGCCTGTGGGCCCCCTCTTTAAGTCTAGAGGAGACAGATGCTCTGCCTTCTTTTTCACCTTCCTCCAATGAGATAGTGGAGAGTTCCTCCTAGAACTTCTATTTAAGCAGGGTACTCAAATCAACTCTGTACTTCTTACCCAGCTCCCACCTAGGGATTGGATCTTCATCATTCCTCCATGAGTAATCCCCTCCAACCCCCCCACTCCCCTCCACTTTTCAACTTCTTTGTATCCTCAGCCATTACTTAGTATGGTGCCTGGCACTTAATAAATGTTTGTTTACTGACTGCTTCAAATTCCTTTTCTCTCAGTTAGACCCCATCTCCCTTTCCACATTACTTACCCTCTGCTATTGGCCCTTATTTATCCTGAGGTTTCCTTAGTAAGACTGCATAGATTTCTTCAGGTCTCCCTCTAGGCAGTATGTAGGCAGGTATCTTTGTGTTTCCATATTTGACCCTCTGAGTTTTGTGTATGTCTCCATCTGTCTCCAAATTTACATTTGACTGTCTGTTTCATTCCGTTTTCTTTAGATGGCCAAGTAAAAGGTCCACCTCAGGTATGGGAAATCCTGAAGCTATCAGTTTCATTCAGTGCTAGCAAAGCAATGGGAACCCAATATAAGGAGAATTCTTACCTTTTGAGGAATTTATATGCCATTCAGGAGAACAGAGGTGGGAAGAGAGACTTTTTTTGGCACTTAGCAAGACATGACTGTTTTGTCAACACTGACAGGAAAAGAAGTAGCTATAAGCTACCCCATCACTTGAGATAGTGATAAAGGAATGAAAATAGTGCTAGTCTTTTTCTCCATCAGCAACTGCAGACAAGTCCTGAAAATCACCTAAATTCTCTATAACTCCCTGGAGTTGCTTAGCACAGTATACAAACACAGAGTAGGTGCTTAATAAATATCTATTGATCGACTGGATCAACCATGAAAACTTGACTGTTGATGGGAATTCTCGAACTGTTGTCACCTGTTTTGAAGAGGTTTAATAAAATTTAAAGTATTCCTCTCTCAGAATAACCCTGGTCCCCCACCTCCTTCTTTTCCATCTTAAACTCTAGTACTATTATTAGGTTGCTTTTGGAGAAGTTAACGAAAGAGTAGCACCGATAGTTTTTTGCCTGTGTCCAATAGTCTGTGGAGGATGGTTTCTTATAGAAGCATTTATGGTCTCTGGTACTGATGTATTAACTCACAAACCTCTGTAGTGATCAGAATTTCCAAAGCTTCTATTTCATTAATGAGCCACTCAGAATCTGAATATCCCCTGTCCCCTTGCAGAATATTAATTGGAAATTCTAATGCATAGTGCAGGAAACCTGATATAAGATTACTTAGAGAAAGATTTAAGGATGTGGGGTGAAGGTTTTAATTCTAAAACTGTGAAGTAAACAGAGACAAGAAAATCATGTACACAATGGCTACAGCTACATAAATAGAAATAACTACCAAAAAATCATAAGTGAATGTTGAAAAATTATGATAAACGAGCATGGCTTGGAAGAAGAGACATGAGAAGACACTCCCATCTCATCCTTTGCAGACATGCAGTCCACAAATGCTATACGTTGCACCTACTTTCAGACTTCTGTGTTTTGATTAATTATGTTGATTTCTTCTGTGTCTTTTTTTTTTGGCTTTAAAATACTTTTTGTTATGTGAGATGGCTGTCTGGGATAGGTAAGGAGAAGGATTCTGGGGGAAAACTATGGTGATATAAAAATACATCAATACAAACATTTTACAATTCTGAAACTCAACATATTCGTATTGATCTTCATGACAAGAAGGCAAATCAGCTTTTTAAGAACAGTATAATTTTGCTTCCTCTCTGTCCATCTTATTCCCATAATATATATGTTTTTAAGTTCTACTGTGGGAATCATGTATTTAATAATGGCCTATATGTTAATCATTTACTCATAGATTTTTGGTGCTAGAAGTTAGACATCACTGAATACATTTCAATGACGTACATTTCACTTTATTTTATAGATAAGAAAACTGAAGATCAGAGAAAAGTGGCTTTCTAGTTAGGGGCAAAGTCAAAACTAGAATTCAAAACACCTGAAACTGAGGTCTTTTTCTGCCATTTAGTGATACCTTACAACATATTTGAAAGACATATACCCCAATAAGGTCCAGTCATAGAATCGTGGAGTTCGAAGTAACTCTAGAGGTCATCTAGACCACACCATATTTGAATACTAACATTCTTGGGAGGTAGTTGATTATCCCTTCTCTGCTTAGTGAACTACATAGGAGTAAAGGAAACTGTCTTATTGAATGATCAGGGAATCTTAAATGGAATTGGACCATAGAGCACCTTTATTTCCTGTCACTGTTGTGGTACAGGAGCATCCTGGCTGTGTTTCTGACAACATGATGCCTTGTCACTGAAAGTTCTTCAGCCTCTGGAGTCTTCTTACCTGGAACATCCCTCCACTAGGCGGATCCCTTCTCTCTCTTTCAGGCCTTCATTTGGGGGACGGCCAGTCATGCTTCATCCTCTTCTCAGCTGTGTTTTGGCTCTACGGATTTCAACAACGTGCCCGCATGTGGCTACGTTAGTTCTATCTCCCTTCAGGTGTGCTCTTTTATGTGCTCTTTGTTCCTGTTAGAAAGTGAGTTCCTTGAGGACAGGGACTATCATTCTTTTTGTTCGTATTTGTATCCCCATTGCTTAGCATACTCCCTGGCATATAGTAATTGCTTAATAAATACTTGTTGCTTGACGACCTGCATTAGCAGATGATACTAGCAAAGAAATAAGGCAGGCATCCCAGAAGAAGATGCAGATATTGAATGACACTGTCTATGTGTTCTCTTGCCAGACTGACCCATGAGTAGCTTCTAGTCCCAGTCGTGGGAGTTGAATCAGGTACTGTTCTAAGAACATGGCCTTTTGGATACCCAAATCTTCTCTTATTCCTATTGTCTTCACTTTTTCTCCTCTCTGAGGCCTGCCTTTGGGGCAGAATAACAGGACCAGTGGTGAAGCCATGCTACTCACTACTCCAGAGAAAAACGATAGACTCAAGGTGCAGGATAAAACATCCATTTTGGGGACATGGCCAACGCAGGAATTTGTCTTGTTTGGATATGTATATTGGATATGAAGATTTTTCTACAAACCCTCTTCCCCACCCCCTACCCCCAACCTCCCTAATTCTCACCCAGGAAAGGCAGTCAGAGGGAGAGAAAATTTTTAATTGAACAAAACAAGCAAAATAGACCTCTGAGAATATTCTTCCTTTCTTGTAGAGAAGGACAATGGAGACTTATTTTTTTGTGGTAAGAGAAAAAAAGCTCTCAGCACCTAGCTACAGGAGGCTCTGGAGATGGAGAAAGTGAATAAGTCTTGAAGAAACAATGTTGTTTTGCCCTTGAGCAGGAGGAGAAATCTTGGGGAAGGTTGGATGAAGAATGGGACACAGGGATGATAGAGAGAGTTTGGTCGGATTTGAGGAATTTCAGTGGAAATTATGTCTGATGACTTCTTTAGCTTCCCTGAAGTATGCTGGACCAGTCCTGGCCTCGAGGAGAGGAGTGTCTGGAGTGGACAGATTAGTTGAGGGAACTTTCCTCTGGGAAGAGTGATAACAGCAAAGTTTCTGTGTATCCTCTTTATTTTCCACCCCTCATGTCTGACAGTCAGATGTTAAATCCAAAGTTTTCCTATCCTTTAAAGTTTGTTTACATGTTTGTTTAATTAGTTCTGATGCTTGTTTAGATAAGGTGACTGATCACAGCTGCTTCTAGTTTGTAGGCTTCATGATTTGTGAGTAGGACGTCGTCAAGTAGATAGTGTTAAGGCAAAGCATACAGGTGAGAAAGAAAAGAACGTAGAACATGGATCCTTTCTGCTGTGATTGTGGCTGGGTTCCATGAAGATAATGAGAGAGAACCTAAGTGATTTCATTATGTAATAAAATATAATTTTCTAAAGCAGAACAAGCAGGAATCTAATCTTTTTTTTCAGGCCAAAGTGAGAACTGAAAATAGCAAAAAAAAGTGGAAGAAGGCAGGGTGGCTGTTGTGGTCATGTAGCCCTTTCTCCCATTGTTCCTTCTTGCCATGCTCACAGAGACTCAAGCTCACCCTCTGCCCACCCCCTGAAGGGTGGGAAGTAACTGGAGAGTAGAACACCCCTAGTAGGAGGAAAAGAGGAGTGTTTGGAGATTGAAGACACTCATTTACCAAGGGTGGGGGACAAAGAAGGGGAGTGAGAATTGCACTTTTCCCTTCCTATAGTAGTATAGAAAATGAGTTTTTTGCTTCATGCAAAAAAAATGCTCAAAACCACACTATTATAACTGAAAAAATAGTGCCTCGGGCAAGTAGGAGGAAATAGATGGAGCAAATAATAATAACTGACATTTATATATTACACATGTCCTCCCATTTTCATGACAATCTTGAGACTGGTCCTACATGGTTTGGAGTTTATTTTAGACTGGACCTTTTACATTATTGATATTTTATCGAGAGTTCCTGTTGAGGAACTTCCTTTATTGTAAATAGGGAACTGTAAAATGGCAACGTAACTTTTTGAATTAGAAAGTTGTCTGGGTCACTGAGAAGTTAAATAGCTTGCCCAGAGTCACATAGCCAGTCTGTATTGGGGACAGAATTTTAACCCCATTTTACTGACCCTGAGGCCGGCACTCTATCCGCTACATTATACAAGTGTTTAAGTTCATTTTCAGGATGAAAGTCAAGTGCCTTTGGAAAATGATCATCTGGTTTGATCTGGCAAAATATGAAAGTAATTCTCCTATATTTTGAAGGGGATTTCCATCCAGTTTTCACTAATCAAAGAATTCCACAGACAGAAAGAACCTGGTCTAGTTTCCTGCCTTCAGGCAGTGACAAGCTAGGTATATTGTAGACAATCACAAGCTATGTATGCAGAACTTGGCATCTACTGAATTATGAGAGAATCAAGCTTTCAGAGCATAAATGATGCCCCTGTGGTAAAAACATCCCGCATTCCTTTTCTATAGCCCTCTACTGGCAGCCTAACCATTTGGTCAATAGTTATACAAAATCTTGGGCTCTGCTTTGAATAGATTTATAAAATATTAGAGCAGAAAGGGAATTCTGATGAAGGAATATAGTGTCCTGGACTCCCTTGATATGACCAGTAAGTTTCCTTTCCAGGTTTCTTTTCTAATCATACTCCCCTGTCCTGGAGTCTCTCTTATAGACTACCAAGGGTCAATGGCATTGTTGTGCTGCTGTGGCTCATTCTCTCAGTCAAGCTGACTGGACTAAATGGCTTTCATTTGTCAAATGACGGCCGTGAAGGTGACATTTTTCATCTTCCTTCACTGTGCAGTGGTATTGCAGGGAGGCTCCATCTTCTTTCAGTTGTCTAGACCCTGAAAAAAATGACAGCTCGGTCATCAGTGGGATTACCCACTGATAGTACCAGGATGAGTACCAGGATGAGAATTATCTTTGTGCCTCAGGCTTTCTCCTAAGTCCCCTAAGATATTGCCTTCTAACTTTCCCATCAAAAAGATGTCCTTGCTAGGGCATCCTGGATTCTCCCATTTCCTTTTGCCAACCTTTTGCCTGGAGTGTAAAGATGGGGGTAGGAGGCAGGGAGAAATGCTGTAGGAAGGAGGGGGTGTGATAGGTGTGCATCTGTGCATAACATATGAGGTATGGTGATAAAGTAATATTACTCTCTTTAAAATAAACAAACACAAAGTCCTTGATTGTTAGAGCTACAGGAGACTTTACAGCACATCTAATCTAGCCCTGTCATTATACGGATAAGGAAACTGAGACCCTTGGCATTTAAATGACTTATGCAAGGTCATGCAGTCGGTTAACAGCAGAGCTAGAATTGGAAGGCAGGTCTCCTCTGCTATTTTCATTTTACCAAAAATGTTCTGAGCTTCTCTTTGGAAATTTCTTTCAAAGTCTGTGGCATATTATGCTTTAAAAATTATTATCATCATCACTAATAGCAACCATATTTTGCATATGTTGAAAATACTTTTATATATTATTATTTTTGATCATATATATTATCAATTTCATGTCCTTGAAGATGAAAAAATTCTTCATCCTTTGTTGGTGACTTTGGGAAACAACTGAAATATACTAAGGGCCAAATGTAGCAAATAAGTTAGATGATTAGGCCAGAACTGGTCTTTTTTTTTTTTCAGATTAGACCACTATAATTAGACTTTATTACAAATAGACTCATTTACTTTTGTGACTGGCAGATCTGTTCTGAAGGCAATTTCCACAGAGGGATTCCAAACAGATTTCAAACAATGGCATCCTTGTTGGAAAACGTCCATCTTCTTTTCAAGAAGACCACCTAGAAAGAGTCAACACTCATCTGTGGACACCTGCATTTAAGTTTGATTATCAAATTTACCTCATTGCTGGACAGTTATGCCTAGAATGAAGGCTAGACAGATGGATGGGTCACCCTACCCTCTCTTCCCTGGCCCTAGATGTGTTTTGCCTAGTTCACAGGTATGATAAAGGTAGACTAGGTTAATAAGCACTACCCTTTTATAACGAGCAAGCCAGGGACTAAATTCTTCCTTTTTTTGTGTTGCTCAGGACACTTTTTACTTGTTTGTTTGGTTTTTTTTCAGCCACTGCCCTATTTCACCACCTTCGAGGGAAGCTGTTTATCTTCTTTATTAGGGAAGGTGATGCTGCTTGTACTGCTTTCTGTGGAGTTGTGCTGATCAGGCAGAGCAGAGCATGGTGACACCTGGAATGTAGCCATCGGCTGTCTCTAGCCTGTGCTGTGATGCAACGTGATGTATGTGTGTGATTTCCCCTGTTCTAAACAATTTAACTGATAACTTGCCTTTCACATTAGATTAGAATGAAAAGAAATGGATTTAGCAATACATTATTCCCCTGACCCTGCCCATAAACAACACTTTGGCAGACCAGAAGAAAAGTTAACCCCTGATACTTAGGTCTTCATGTTCATGGGCTTCAGCCTTTCTCCTTCTTCCAAATAAGGGATTAATTTGATTAATTTCCATAAAGGTCAGGGCCAGATGTCTCTCCCATCCTACTGGCTATAATATATCAAGCATATTGGGACTCTAGCGAGTAGCAATAAGTTAATTACAAAACTTAAAATGTGTCGCAGTTGAGAAAGCACTGGATTGGGAGTCAGGAGATCTCATGTCTAGTCCTGACTATGACATTATCTAGTTGGATAAGTGATTTAACCCACATTATATCATCTATAAAATGAGGTAGCTAAACTAGATAACCACTAAAGTCCTCTCCAGCTCTGAATTACTGTGGTAAATATGGCATTTGGTTGATGCAATGGATAGAGTGCTGGATTTGGGCTTTGGGAAGATCTGAGTTTGAATCCTGTCTAAAACACTTACTAGTTGTATGACCCTGGGCAAATCACTTAATCTCTATGTGTCTCAGTTTCTTCATCTATAAAATGGGGATAATAATAGTACTTAGCATCTAGAGTTACTGTGAGGACCAGATTTTATATCTATCTACTATCTAGTTATGAAAATACACACACACATATCTACTTGCAAACATGAAAGTTCTATATAAATATCAACTATTATTAGTAAATCATTATTTTTTCCACCTTTTAAAAAAATTATAGTCAGGAGATCTGGCTTTGATGAATGACCTTGGGCAAGTTACTTTACCTTTCTGAGTCTCCTTGTTTGAAACATGTAAAATGAAGGGGGTCAAACTAGATTAATGTTTCTTCTAGTTGTAAAATTCAATGGCTCTGTGATTTCAAAATAGCTAGCCCATGGTGGAGAAAATAAACAATGACTTACTTTCTAGAAAAGTGAAACTTCTAGTCAATTTTAAATATACAAAGTAATTTTCTCTCTTAAAAACCCAGTACGTTCTACCAGGCAAACACCCTTCTTGCCCCACCTAGGCCCACTGAAAGTTATAGTTCCTAACCCTTCCCACATTTCTTTGTATTGATACAAAGAACTATCTCTGCCATGGTATAGAGTAGGGGTTTTTAACCTGAGATCTATGAACTCTTAATAAGTATGTAGATAGATTTCAGGGGACTTGTAAACTTGGATGGGGAAAAGACTATTTTCAGTAACTTCTAACTGAAATTCAATATTTCCATCAATTATGATTTAGACAACCCATGATTACTTTGAGAAGGGGGTGCATAGACTTTATCAGACTGCCAGAGGGGTCAATGAGACATGTAAACAAAGGTTAAGTAAAAGTAAAAGAGTAAAAGCAGGGACTTCCCTGAGCTCTCTCCCAAAAGCCCTCCAAATACTCATAAAAATGACTCTAAATAAACTCTAGAGCAACAGAACTCACACAATGATAGAGTGAAACGAATTTTCAGCCCAAGGTAATATGGAAAGTTGACAGTAAAGGTCTATCATACCAGGCAGGGAGTAGAGCACAGTTTGGGATGGGCTGACTAGCACAGAAGGGCTGGAGCAGACCTCAGGGGACAGAATCATTTGCAACTGTGGCAGTTTCTAGACTTCTCAATTCACAAACACCAAAAAAGTAAATGAGAAAACTCTGTGGGACCTGGGTGACAGAGAAGCACACAGTCTGGCCGGGTGTGGCCCCAGCCCCTGGGTGGTGGTGGGGTCGCAGTAGTCTGGTGGCAGCTGCAGCAGCAACAGCAGTGGCAGAGGCTACTTCCAGAGCTCTGGGACCATAGATGGTGGGGATTTGTGTGGCTGATGCAAAATCCCTGAAGCCCTGGGACAGTACACACACCCCATCCCCATCCCCACTGGAAGCAGAGTCCTACATAGACAAAGAGTTAGAAAGTCAAGAATTTGGCTGAGAAGATGAGTAAACATTGTAAAAGAATTCAAACTGTAGAATATTACTTTGCTGACAAAGAAGATGAAAGCATGCAACCAGAAGACAACGAAGTCAATACTCTTACATTAAAAACCTCCAAGAAAAATATGAATTAGTTGGAGGCCATGGAAGAGCTCAAAAAGGATTTTGAAAATTAAGTAAGAGAAGTAGAGGAAAAATTGGGAAGAGAAATGAGAGTGATGCAAGAAAATCATGAAAATGGAGTCAACAGCTTACTAACGGAGACCCCCCCAAAAAAACACTGAAGAAAATACCTTAAAATAGACTAACCCAAATGGTAAAAGAAGTCCAAAAAGTCAATGAGGAGAAGAATGTCTTAAAAAGTGGAGTGGGCCAAATGGAAAAAGGGGGTCCAAAAGCTCACTGAAGAAAATAAATTCTTTCAAAAATAGAATGGAGCCAATGGAAGCTAGTGACTTTATGAGAAATCAATAAATTATAAAACAGAACCAAAAGAATGAAAAAATAGAAGATGATGTGAAATACCTCATTAGAAAAACAACTGAACCAGAAAATAGATTCAGGAGAAATAATTTAAAATTTATTGGACTACCTGAAAGTCATAATTAGAAAAGAGCCCAGACATCATCTTCCAAGAAATTATCAAGGAAAACTGCCCTGATATTCTAGAACCAGACAGGAGAATAGAAATTGAAAGAATCCACCAATTACCTCTGGAAAGAGATCCCAAAAGGAAAACTCCTAGGAATATTGTAGACAAATTCCAGAGTTTCCAGGTCAAGGAGAAGGCAAGCAGCCTGAAAGAAACAATTTGAATATTGTGGAAATACAATGAGGATAACACAAGATTTAGCAGCTTCAACATAAGGGATTGAAGGGCTTGGAATATTCTGTTCTGGAGGTCAGAGGAGCTAGGATTAAAACCAAGAATCATCAAAGCTGAGTATAATCCTTCAGGGGAAAAAATGGATATTCCATGAAATAGAGGACTTTCAAGCATTCTTGATGAAAAGACCAGAGCTGAATAGAAAATTTGACTTTTAAATACAAGAATCAAGAAAAGCATGAAAAGGTAAACAGGAAAGAGAAATCATAAGGGACTTATTAAAGTTGAACTGTTTCCATTCCTACATGGAAAGATGATATTTGTAACTCATGAGACCTTTATCAGTATTTGGGTAGTTGGAGGAAATAGATAAATGATAGATAGATAGATAGATAGATAGATAGATAGATAGATATATGGCACAGAGTGAGTTGAATATGAAGGATGATATCTAAAAATATAATTAAGGGGTGAAGAAAGTAATATATTGGGAGAAGGAAAAAGGGAGAGATAGAATGGATAAATTATCTCACATAAAAGAAGAAAGAAAAAGGTTTCACAATGGAAAGGAAGAGAGGGAAGGTGAGAAGGAATGAGTGAATCTTACTCTCATCAGATTTGGCTTAAGGAGGGAATAACATACACACTCAACTGGATGTCTTACCTTACAGCAAAGTAGGGGGGAAGGGGATAAAGGGAGGGGATGATATAGAAGGGAGGGCAGGTTGAGAGAGGGGATAGTCAGAAGCAAACACTTTTGAGAAGGAACAGGGTCAAAGGAGAAAATAGAATAATTGAGAGACAGGATAGGATGGAGGGAAATATAGTTAGTCTTTTACAACATGACTATTATGGAAGTGTTTTGCATAGCTACACATGTAAAACCTATATGGCATTGCTTGCTTTCTCAATGAGGGTAGGTGGGGAGGAAAGAAGGGAGAGAATTTGGAACTCAAAAGTTTTAAAAACAAATGTTAAAAAATTGTTTTTACATGCAACTGGGAAATGAGATATACAGGGAATGGGGTATAGAAATCTATCTTGCCCTTCAAGAAAGTAAAAGGGAAGGGGATAAGAGAAGGGGCTGATAAAAGAGAGGACAGACTGGGGGAATGGGTAATCAGAATGCATGCCATCTCAGGGTGAGGGGGAAGGAGGAGATGGGGAGAAAATTTGGAACTCAAAATCTTGTGGAAATGAATGTTGAAAACTATAAATAAATTAAATCAAAAAAAGACACCTGCCCAAATTTACATATGAAAAAATGCTCTCTAGAGGATTGAGGTGGTAGTGCCAGTGGTAAGAGAAAGGAGTAGGGGCAGGTAGGTGGTGCAGTGAATAGAGCACCAGTGCAGGAGTCAAGAGGACCTGAGTTCAAATATCACCTCAGACACGACACTCACTAGCTGTGTGACCTTGGGCAAGTCACTTAACCCCAATTGCCTCATCCTGGGTCATCTTCAGTCATCCTGATGAGTATCTGGTCACTGGATTCAGATGACTCTGGAGGAGAAGTGAGGCTGGTGACCTGCACAGCCCTCCCTCACTCAAAAAACAAAGTCAAGTGCAAGTCATGTCATTATTTTTCTAATGGCATGGTCTTCTTTGGCAGCGAAGGACAAACACACAAGATAAAGGAGTATTATGGGTATGTATTGGGATTTAAGATATAAATTGTAGGTGAAAGTTAGGAACTGGAGTCTTGGGTTCTAGTCATGGTTTTGCTGCTGATGTGCTCTATGATCAGGGGCAAATCACTTCCCCTTGGTTTCATTCTATGGAAAGTGAAAGTATTGAACCAGATAACCTAAAAGATCCCTTCCAGTTCTATCATTTTGTGACCTCACTGAGAAGCAGAAAGACTCCCCCCTTTAGTGTGAACACTTTGCAAATTCATATCTGAGACACAGTCCAAAGCTCACCCTAAGATATTTCATGGTATTCCAGCTCTCTTGGAGATTCTAATTCACTGAATCAGATTCGTAGTTCATATTTCTTTCTCAGACACATATTTCAGTTTTTCTTTTCATTCTCATCCCCCCCCCATCCCCATGAACCTGGCTCAATCTCATTCCTCATTTGGATGTCCCACCCATTTTAACCTATTGATATTTTAGGGTGCTCTCTGCAGTGACTTCTGTATCAACACCACCTATATTTTGGGATATAGGACCACTGGCAGTGCTGATGTTAAACTCCCTGCTTCTCTACCCCCAAGGCAATATGGGAAGGGTATGACAAAGGTAGAAGAACATTTCTTTGGTAATAGCCTCAGCTAGTCAGTGTAGAGGTCAGATTTGTCAGGTTCAATCACCAGACACAGTTTTTAACTTTATGTGAGATTAAACAACATCTGATTATTTCTAGAGGTTTTGCTGGACCATATACTACTATTTGAGGTTGGGGAACAGCAAACCTATGTGCCATTCTCCTAATATTTTGGAATCTTGCTAGAATAGGGTCTGCAATAGAATGGGGCTTAATATAAGGCAGTTTAGAGAAAGAACAGAATTATTAAAGGTCAGTGCTGGAAACAACTCCAGAGAACATCAGAAGATCACAGTTCTAGAGATAGAAAGGGACCTCAGAAGCTGTCTGGTCTATCTTCCATCAAGAATGTTATTAAGAATTGTGATTCATCAAGATGGAGACCAAGGGAAGGGAAATGCTTTGTTCAAGGTCATGAAAGTACTAACTACCACAGATGGGATTTGAACCCAAGGCCAAATCCTTTGACTCCACAGCCACTTTCTACTTTGCTATGCTGACTTCCTAATCTGATTCTCTCATTTTACACTTCCGAGCCCAGGGAGGTAAAGTAATTTAGCCAAAGTCACTCACGTAATAAGGCAGCAGGACTATGACTAAAGCCAGGTGCGTGACGTTCTGTCTCCTACACAACTCACCTGTAAGGCAACTTTATAAGAAGGCATATTGCAAACCCTGTTGGGGAGAGGTCCTATATTAAGAGAATTTGTTCGTGATGTGAGACCAAGAACAGCCTTGCAAGTTGAAGCAGCAAGCAGTGGATTTAGGATTTTGTTATATGATGTTGCATGCATTTCAATGAAGTGTCCAAATAATCCCTCATCTGATCTTAGTGATGAATGTCAGAGGATTAAGGAGGTATTTTTTGTAAATACGTCAGCAGTTCAAGGAATCATGATGTCATTGTTTTCCTCTATTTAGGTAGAAATCATAATTCCTCAGTGACTGTGTAAGTAGAAGGGCTTTAAATGCTACTTTGGCCCAAAGAATCTGTTACCTGTACAATCTCACATTGAGCCTGTTTGAATGTAGCTAGGGCTAGCCTTTGGATGACAGATATATTATAGTGTGTGGCATTCTAGATCTGGAACTGGGAAGACCTGAGGTCAAGTATAATTCTCTGACACTTAGGAGCTCTCCGATCATGAGGCAGCTAGTGGCTTAGCGGATAGCATACTGGACCTTGAGATAGAAAGATGTGAGTTTAAACCTGGTTTCAAACCCTTATTAGTGGTATGATTCTATACAAGTGACTTAACCTCTGTATGATTCACTTTCTTCAACTGTAAAGTGGGAATAATAATGACACCCATCTCCCAGGGTTGTTGCAAAGATCAAATGACTTAATACTTATAAATTGCTTACCATAGTGCCTGGAACATAGCTGGCACTTAATAAATGTTTTCTTCCTTTCCCTTCCCTTCTCTAACTTTCTGTATCTTGGTTGACTTATCTATAAAAAGGAGATATCTGTAGTTCCTACCTTACAGGATTGTTTGAGGCTCATATAAGCCTACATATATAAACTGCTTTGCAAACTTCATAGTACAATGTGAAAAATACTAGCTCTGATGATGTCAGAAGATCTAGGTTCAAATCCAGCTTTGGGTGATTACTATCTTGGTGACCTTAAACAAGTCACAAATCACTGGATTGTTGATGTTTCTTGGAGCTCCTAAAAATATCTTCTTCTCAGCTCCATACTTGAAACTTTTCCACTTTGTTTGAACTGGCCAGAGCTTACACATGCCTTTAACTACACAGGATTATATCTTCTAATAACTCCTAACAACCACCTCCTTTATTATTAAATAATTACATTGCCCATGAATATGGATTGTGTGTCCATTATGGGTTTCATAACTGTAATCTGTATAAAAAACTAAGAAATGACAAGTGTAGGTTTCTAAGTAAATTTTAAAGTAAGTTAAAAAAATTATGTGTCAGCCTTATTTCTTGCCATCCCTTCCTTATTAGGAGTGTTCCTTTCCTCTTTTCTAATATAATATGCTTTTCTCCTCTTTCCTTCATCTATTTTTTTCTTTCTCCTGCTCGCCTACTCTACATAGCCAACTTGTGATGGCCTTCCCTCTGTTTGTTGTGGATTTCCAACTTAAAATTTTTCAAGTAGGGTGGGTCGAGAAGAAGAGATACATGCAGAACTGCAGTATGGACCAACTGACAGAGTAGACGTCCTCCCATGAAGACAATCTAAGAAATTTGGATTAGTTTATAAGATTCCTTGAAGGCAACTTACTGGAGTTGAAAAGGTTCACATCCTGGCTCTCCTAAGTGCTACTTGTGTGACCTTGGACAAGTCATTTTGACACTCTTGAGTCTCACTTGCTTTAATCTGTAAAGTGAAGGAGTTGGTCTAGATGATTACTAAGGTTTCTTCCAACTCTAAATCCTATGAGCATGTGGCTGACATCATTGATCCTAGAGAATCTTTATTGTTTTCATTGTTGAGTCATTTAATTGTGTCCTGTTCTTCATGATGCCATGGACCATAGCATGCCAATGCTGTCCATGGGGTTTCTTGACTAAGAGGACCTTAAAGGCTATCAATTCAAACCTCTTGATTTTACTGATGAGGAAACTGAGGTACAGAGAAGCAATTTGCCCAGGGCCACACAGCTAGCAAGTATCTGTGGTGGGACTTGAACCCAGGTCTTCCTGTCTCTAAGTCCAGTACCCTATGTATTCTATCAAGACATTTCTTAACTATGTAGGCTTTCACAATCCCTTCTGCCATGTCTTACAATGTTGGACAGTTTCTGGAGAGGACTGTCCTCTTATTCTAATTACCATCCTGCTTCCCCTTCACTGTGGCATAGCTCACACCCACTCCACATTCAACTCCAAATTCCCATAAACATTTTCTACCCACCGTGCTGTGCTAATTTGGAACACTTTGGGTGAGCCCACTGCTGGGAACAGTAATTCAATTAAAATCTCAGTTTTCAACAATATCATCAAACCCTGTGGTCTGTTTCTTCACACCCAGCTTAACTGTGTGTTCCTGTCAGCTGCAGAATAATGAGAGTTCTCTAATTGGGGGGAGGGAGGGTATTACAGTGAAAGTCTCAGTAATAGGAGTAATATGCTGAGCTAAGTATTTTTTTTTTCTCTCTCTGCCTCTTCAGGCTCTTTCCTAGCTGATGCGTGGAGCTGGTCCCTCACTCAGCTTCTAATAACCACCTGCCTTTTCTGTTAAATAAGTCTAGTGCCCATGAATATTGCTTGTGTATCCATTGTAGACTTCACAAGAGTGCAAAAAACAGATAAGAACAATGCCTTTCTCATTCAGAGACGTGACCTTTGAACCAGTCTTGCAAGCAATTTTCAAAAATCATTAGACCATGAAATTTGCACATGCTCCATCCCCATTCCCTGCGGCCACCCTCTTTTCCATCTAGCCATTCTCCTCCACTTTGCTTTACACAGCCAGACTGGAGCAGACACCTTCAGAATTCCTCTCCCCACCCAACAAGGACTACAATTTTTTCCCCTAAATGTCTCATTTTTACTTATCCTTTTACATGGTTTCTTTCAGGCTCTTTGCACAGGGCTGGCTTCTGGTTGGGGCAAGGATAAAGGGGGTAGAGAGGAAGTGCTTTCACTTCAGAGTCCCCCTACCTCCTATTACTGTCTGGGTAAGTCCTTGCTTTTGAAACAACCTTAATTGACATCAGATCCAGACGCTGAAGGTCTGAGCTGTCCAGCACTCTCTCATCTAGACACAGAAGTCCCCAGTTTCAGTGCCATCACCTTGGGATGACATTCTGCCCCTTCAATCTCTAGAGATGATGTTGCTAAAGGAGAAAGGTAGGGAATGAAGTGAACGAAGTTAGCCTGCCATCCTGAGGAAGAAAATTCTGAGGATAGTAAACTATTACTTTGTCCTGGCTATGTATACTTTGTGGAGAAACAGGAGTTTAGAGTTTTCTGTTTTCCCTCTGGCAGCTATTACCAGTGGAAAACTCAGTTATCAAAGGGAGCAAGGGAAGCCCAGGAGAGAAAAAATTGTTTGCTGGACAAGAATTAGTTCATGGGTGCAATAATTACAATATATGTTCTCATTTGCCTGGTCAGACAGTAATTTCCCTTCTTTTTTATTCCAAGGTAGGAAGAGTGATTAATTCTTAATAATCAATCACGTTGTGTGGTTTCACTTAGATTCAAGAAAGTGGAGAACCTTGAAAACTAGTACTTTTTTTTAATGGCTACCCACTTCAGTGTAACAAAAATGAATTGAGATAAAAACAAACAAGGGTGATGACTGATGGAGACATTCTGTGCTGTTTGAATGCATTTGGAGGGTAATATCAAGAATCAATCAACAAACATTTGTTAAGCACTTGCAATGTGCCATTTACTGTGCTAGGGGCTGGGGATGCAAAGTCCAAACTGGAACCGTTCCTGTCCGCAAGGAGTTTACATTCTATTCGGGGTAGCTGTACGTAGTCTGTTCAGACTTTCTTCTCTCTCTCCTCCCCTTTCCCTTTCCCACAAGTATGGTTGTAAAGGATTTATCTATAGCTAAAGTGTGTATGTGGGGTTCTGAAATTCCCCATTCCTGCTGAGGTTCGTGAAAAGAATTTGACAAAGGAGGTATCCAAAGTGCAGTGGGCTCCCTCGCATAACGGATCTGAACATAAAGAAAACCCACACTCCTTCCTTCCCTTCAGGAATTCTGTACGAGTCTCAGCTACACTTTTAGGTAGAAGATGGAGAGGCTTGGGCAAAAGAATAATCTGCACAGCGCTTCCTCCTAGGACAGGAGATTAGAAAGAAAATCGAAGCCAAGGGGCAAGGACGGTGCTCAAGGAGACTGTTACCCGGGAGGCTGCGGTGATGGGTGTGTGTGTGTGTGTGTGTGTGTGTGTGTGTGTGTGTGTGTGTGTGTGTGTGTGCGCGCGCGAGTGTGTATATGTGTGTGTGCGCGCTCGCGTGTGCTCTCATCATTTCCAAGGCACAGATCCCGGGGATCCATCCCATCCCCCAACTCCCAGCCCCTTCCCCAGCCATTCTTTAGATTCCCCCACTCCCTGGGGGACAGAGGTTCTGGAATACAAAGGGACGGACAGAGAAAGAGCGCTTCTCCATCCTCTCGCCTCAGAGCGCAAGATCAGTAGTGTCTCCTCGATCTTGGACTTGATCTTAGGGTTTAGTCAGGACAGCCTCTTGCGAGCTTGGGGCGTAGGGGTCGGGACAACCAGAGGGCGCAGGAAACTGACTGTCCCGACCCGGGCTGTAAGGAGACAGAGGACAGGAGGGACGGGTGCCTTCGCATCCCTCCCCTGCCCTTTGCCAGATCAGCTGTCCTACAATGCGCCGGGAGCAGAGATCCAGCTGCAGGCACATCCCAGGTGCTTAGTGGATATCAACTTTCTTTCCCAGTGGAAATCCCTTCGCTGCCCTTTGGGTATAAACTTTTCTGGCAGGGTCAGCCGTGGGGTGAATGCGATGGGGGCGACTTTGATCAGACCCCCTACCCCCTTCTGGCCTCTCAGTTGATTTGCCCTGCAGTCCTCGCGCTTCTTCCCTGACAGTCCCTTCCAGGAGCCACACACAGGTACGCAGACACCCTGACACCCGGACACACAGACCTACACGCCACCCCCTCTCATTCTCTGTCTTACACACATATACACACGCGCACGCCCCTTACCTGGCAAGCCAAGGCAGAGTAGGAGGCTATAGTAGACGACCGGCACAAAGCCCAAGCCGCAAGCATAACGGTGGTGCGAGAGGAGCGAGCTGTTGGTGAGATGGAAGTGTGTGTGCTCCATGAGATCCAGGGAGGGTTCCCGGGCCCCGGGGCGCGGGTCTTAGCCGCCTCCCAGCCCGGCTCCAGCTTCCAGCCTCCAAGCAGCCAGTGCAGAGGCGGCGGCGGCGGCGGCGGCAGCTGCTGTGGCTCTTCAGCGCCTCCTTCCTCACAGGACCTCCTTCTACCGCCCCCCCCCCCCCCCACCCCCGCCCCTCTTCTGCAACTCCTCGCTCCTTCCTTACCCCCTCCTTCCCTCCCTCTCTGCCTCCCTCCCCCTCCCGCCCGCACCTGCTGCGTGCTGGAGTCCCCACTCTAGCTAACCTCCTGCCGCCACCCTACCCCCAAGTAGTTCCCCAGGGGCACAGGCTCGCTGCGGGGTTTTGGGGGGGAGAATATTAGGGGAGAAGGTAGAGGGTCCCTATTGTCCCTCTGCCCTTCAAAACCGTGGCTGATCAGCTTCCCAGTGGGGATGGAGAGGAAATATCTCTTGCTTTTGGGGTGGTGGAGCACTTGATTTTCTTGTCTCTAAAACCTAGGGAGGGATTCCGAAATATCTCTTTCTAGCCTCTTCAAGTCCTGAGAAGAATGGGGGAGCTATTGCACTCAAAGAAAAGACAGGCTCGAGTTGACAGGGAGGAGGGGGATGGGCCACGAAGAAGAACACTGAGGCTAAGGACAAAGTGCTCCCCTTCCCCCCAGGAGGGGCTTGATGTGGGTATGACCTGTAATTTCCAGAAGAGGCTTAGGTGGCAGTGTGAGCTGAACACCTCTTGTGTCCTCATTTTGCCTTCCTCTTTCCCCTTCCTTCCCCAGTTCATTATGCATCCAGACTGGCTAATCTCCTGCCCCCCTCCCCCCTATTCTTTCCCCTCTCTCCCATCCACACCAGGTCTAAATAGATTCAGGAGATGCTGCAACTTCTCCAGGCTTTGATCCACACTTGGCAAGGACAGAACCATATTAGAGGTGTGTCTTAGGGTGCTGGAGTAGAAAGAGGCCAAAAGGTTAATAGGAAACCTTCTAGGAGGCTTAGGAGATAATAAATGCCAAGCTACTGGTTATTCTCCTCTATTCATCCACCTCCTGGTATTCTTCCCCACAGGAGTGGACCAGAGATACTGAGTCTGTCTGCCCTGGAGAAGGAACATAAGCTTTTGAAGCATTAAACTGTCACCACAGGGAAGAGGAGAGAGAGGGAGGAAGTGAGGGAGGGAGGGAGAGAGAGTGAGACAGATAGAGAGAGACAGACAGACAGAAACAGAGACAGAGACATACAAAGAGACAAACACACTCAGAGAGGGAGATCTTTCTGGAGCTGCTTCCTTTCCTGTACATCAGAAGATACAGGTAAGAGCCTCACCTCTGAGCTCTAGGGCATAGTAGAAAAAAGCTTAAAAGGATCCTGAGGCTTGGGGTTGAGACAATAGCTGTTAAGTTCAGTGTTAGCCCTACTTTTAAGTGGAGTAGGTGGTTGCCTACAGAGCTAAACCCCACAGATGCCTCCTCACACTGACTTGTTACACTGCCTAAAGTCTTACAGTTTGAGCCATTACTTTAGGTTAATACACTGATTTTCTGGAAGACTCCTGTGGAAAAGTAACCTATGAGCTGAGAAGGTTGGTCATAAATATACACTGTTTATCAGATTAGCAAATAGGTCCTTTGGCACCAGAATAATCTCTCTTCTCAACTCCTTTCCCCAGTGGAATACAAGACAGTCCAGGATAGAGGGTACTCTTGAGGAGGATTGTCCTTCATGAGGCACCAGCCACTGCAGTGGGAGACTCAGGAAAGCATGTTGAAACTAACCAATTAATATCAAGATGAAAGTGACATATTTTGGAGTTATAAAAAGAGTATTAGATTTAGAATCAGAAGAGCTGGGTTTGAGTCCCAGCTCCAATATTTGCTAGTCATATGACAGGCATTGGGGAAGTTGCTTTCTGAGCATCAGTTTGCTCATCTGCAAAATGGGGCTAATAATGCTACCTCCCAGGGTTCTTGTGAAAATTGCATGAGATCATGCAAGTAAGTTGTTTTTAAATTATAATGTGCCAATTGAATGCAAATTATAGTTTTGATGAAACTGTGTAGTTCCTCCAGGGAAAGGAGGCAGTTTAGTTTAGTTGAGAAAGTACTTCACTAGGAGCCAGGAAAACCCAAGTATAAATCCTAGCTCTGCAACTGAGACTTCATTGAATGACCTTGGGCAAATCATTTCCCTTTGTTAGACCTTCTCATCTTTAACACTGGTTTAATCTATGTTTGGCTCATGTGATTGCTTTGAGCAGTCTATAAAACTTTTATTACTAAATATCTTTTTCCTTAATACGTACAATTAAAAAAACCCACATTATTTTCCAATTGCTCCCATTCCCTTTCTGTGTCCTGTTCCTCTTTGGATTTGATCCTCTTTTGGATTAGATCTTTCTCTTCAGGTTCAGTTTGCCTTCAACTTGCTGCTGCACCGAGCCTGTAGAGGGCACAGGGTTTGTGGCAAAGAATTCAGATATTTTACTGGTCTGCAGTAAGATTTAGGTTGGGGGGAAAAAGAGCTTGTTTAATGAGATAAAGTATATCTTTGGTACCTGCTCAGCTCTCTGTCTTTCAGGCATCACAGATCTTATTAGAGGTGGAAAAACATGCAAAATTATCTAGTTCAGTGTTTCCCTAAATCTTTTTTCTGGCTCTCCTGTTTTGACTATACCCAGTGGCATACTAAGTCCAAGAAGTGTAGTTGACTGAATAAGAGGAAAAATTTCCAGGATATATATGGAATATGATCATCTTGCCCTTCCTTGCCCCTCTATTGAGTCTGCCTGCCCTGGGGAAGAAACATAAACTCATAGTTGTATCCCTTTGGAGTTATGCCTTAGTCCAGAGCAAAGAGTATCTGGTCCTTAAGATACTAGGACCATAGGTTTATAGTTCTAGAGCTGAAAGGGTAACTATAGGAGACATGTGGTCCAACTTCCTTATTTTACATATAATTAAACTGAGGCTCTAGGAGGTGAGGAGACTTACCCAAGGTCACACTGGTATTTAGTGGAATCTGAACTTAAATCCTCTGTTTCCAGAGCCGGTGGCTGTGACTACAAAACCACAGGCAAATTTCTATGTCACATCTTAAAATGAGGGCTGTCAGGGCCCATCTTTTATTTTCATAGGAATAACAGTAATAACACATTTCTATAGCAGTAGTAGCCCAGATGACAAGTGGCTTTATAGTTAAAGGCTTTGGTTTCCACATTAGCTTTTAACTGTCTTGCTGCAACTACCATTTCTTTTCTTATCCCTCATAAGCTTCTGTTTGGTTTTGATTAAGTAGAACAACCATAGTACAAAAGGCCATGTCTTTATCAGTATCTTTAAACAACAGTATATCTGGTTTGTTGATTAAGATTTATTAGCCCATTTTTATAGTTCTAACCTAGAGCAATTTATAGCAACTATTTTCTAAAATATTCATAGGTGTGTTCATAGAATACTGTGTTAATACTTATAGTATCCAGCGCTGGGCAGCTAGTTGGTACAGTGGTTTGCCCTAGACTGAAGTCAACTCATCTTCTTGAGTTCAAATCTGGCCTCACACACTTACCAGATGTATGACCCTGGGCAAGTCACTTAATCCTTCTTGCTTTAGTTTCTTCTCTATAAAATTAGCTGTAAAAGGAAATGGCAAATTACTCCAGTGTCTTTGCCAAGAAAATCTTAAATAGGGTCATGAAGAGTAACACATGTCTGCAATGAATGAACAATACTCAGGGATATCCAGAGCTTCATAGAAAACTGTTATCTTAGGAAGTTCTTTTCTCCCCATCATTGTCCTACTAGGTGAGGAGAGGGGGACATTTATCAAACAGCGAATAGATATGTTCCCATGATACCAGGCCCTTAGGCAAAGTTTTCTGGAGATGTAATTTTGTTCTGTGTTTTCCCACTTCTCATCATAATAATAGCTAGTATTTGTTTACTGCTTTAAAGTTTGCAAAGTATTTTATAAATATTATCTCGTTTTAAAGGAGAGATGATTTTTTAAATTTAAATAATTTTATTTATTTATTTTTAGATTTCGACATTCATTTCCACAAAATTTTGAGTTCCAATTTTTCTCCCCATTTCTTCCCTCCCCCACCCCATAATATCTTGCATTCTGATTACCCCTTCCATCAATGTACTCTCCCTTCTATCACAACCCTTCCCTTATCCCCATCTTCTCTCTTTTCTTATAGGGCAAGATAAATTTCTATATCCCATTACCTGTGTTTCTTTTTTCCCGGTTATATGCAATAATAATTCTCAACATTCGTTTCTAATACTTTGAATTCCAACTTCTCTCCCTCCCTCCCTCCCTGCCTACCCGTCCCCAGTGATAAGGCAAATAATTCAATACAGGCTTTATATGTGTCATTTTGCAAAAGACTTCCATAATAGTCACGTTGTGTAAGACTATATTGCCCTCCATCTTACCCTGTCCCTCCTTTTTTTCTATTCTCTTATTTGACCTTGTCCCTCCCCAAAAGTGTTTATTTCTAGTTACTCCCTTTTCCCATTTGCCCTCCCTTCTATCATTCCCCTTACCCCATTTGTCCCCTTCTTCCCTACTTTCCTGTAGTGTAAGATAGATTTTCATACCAAATTTAGTGAGCATATTATTCCCTCCTTAAGCCATATGTGAAGAGAGTAAACTTCACTTTTCGCCTCTCACCTCCTCCCTTTATTCCTCCATTGAACAAGATTTTTCTTATCTCTTTTATGAGTGATAGCCTGCCCCATTGCATTTCTCCCTTTCTCCTCCCAGTATTTTCCTCTCTCATCCCTTAATTTTACTTTATTTTTTTATGGATATCATCTCTTCTGATTCAACTCAACCTATATTCTCTGTCTATATGTGTGTGTGTGTGTGTGCACGTGTGTGTATGTACATTCCCTCCACCTACCCAAATATTGAGAAAAGTCTCAAGAGTTACAAATATTATCTTCCCATGTAGGAATGTAAACAGTTCAGCTTTAGAAAGTCCTTTATGATTTCTCTTTCCTGCTTACCTTTTCATGCTTCTCTTGAGTCTTATGTTTGAAAGTCAAATTTTCTATTCAGTTCTGGTCTTTTCATCATGAATGCTTGAAAGTCCTCTATATCACTGAATGACCATTTATTCCCTTGAAGTATTATACTACTATTTTCTGGATAGGTGATTCTTGGTTTTAATCCCAGTTCCTTTGACTTCTGGAATATCCTATTCTAAGCCCTTTGATCTCTTAATGTAGAAGCTGCCAGATCCTGTGTTATCCTGATTGTATTTCCACAATACTCAAATTGTTTCTTTCTAGTTCTTGCAATATTTTCTCCTTGACCTGGGAACTCTGAAATTTGGCCTCAATATTCCTAGGAGTTTCTCTTTTAGGATCTCTTTCAGGAGGTGATTGGTGAATTCTCTCAATATTTATTTTGCCCTCTGGTTCTAGAATGTCAGGGCATAATTTCATGAAAGATGATGTCTAGGCTCTTTTTTGATCATGGCTTTCAGGTAGTCCCATAATTTTAAAATTGTCTCTCCTGGATCTATTTTCCAGGTCAGTTGTTTTTCCAGTGAGATGTTTCACATTATCTTCTATTTTTTCAATCTTTTGGTTTTGTCTTTTAACTTCTTGGTTTATCTCATAGTCATTAACTTCCCTGAACTCCACTCTCTTTTTTAAAGAACTATTTTCTTCAGTGAGTTTTTGAAACTTCTTTTCCATTTGGCTAATTCTACTTTTTAATGTGTACTTCTCCTCATTGGCTTTTTGGACCTCTTTTTCCAATTGAGTTAGCCTATTTTTAAAGGTGTTATTTTCCTCAGCATTTTTTAGGTTCTCCTTTAGGAAGATGCTGACTCACTTTTCAAGCTCTTCTATGGCTTGAACCCATTTCATATTCATTTTGGAGGTACTGGAGGTAGAAGCTTTGACTTCCTCTGACAGTATGCCTTGTTCTTCCTCATCTGAAAGGATGGAAGGAGACACCTGTGCACCAAGAAAATATCCTTCTATGGTCTTTTTTTCCCCCTTTTTTGGGCATTTTCCCAGCCAGTTGCTTGACTTCTGAATCCTTTGTCAAGAGGAGGGTCCTAGTGGTCCTCCTCCCCCCAGTACCATCCTCAAGACTGAGATTCTGATCAGCTGCTCAATTTCCCCAGAGACTTTAAGCTGAGATGCCTGGACAATGGACCCAAGCTGCTTCCACAGCTACCATAGCTGCTCACTGCTGCTGCTGCTGCCATCATTACCTCTGCCACAGCCTGGGGCTAGTGCTGGGGGAACCCTGCTCCCCTCTAGCCCATCTGGGAAAGCCCTCTCACACTGACCTTTGGAGCTTTCTTTGTCGTTTGTGGGTTGAGGGATCTGGGACCCTCCCTGCTGGGAATTCTGCCCCAGAGGTCTGTTCAGGTCCTGTTCCTCCCAGTGCCATGGCCAGGGCTGGGCTCCACTTCACTCACCATTCTGTGAGATAGACCTTTTCTGTCAGCCTTCCAGGTTACCTTAGGCTGGAAACCTCTTTCACTCTGTTGTTCTGTGGCTTCTGCTGCTCTAGAATTTGTTGAGAGTCATTTTTTACAGGTACTTTGTGGGCTGTGGGGGAAGCACTAGCATATAGACATCTTTCTACTCCACCATCTTGGCTCCATCTCCAGGAGAGATGACTTTTTAAATGAGAAATATTCTTCTGGTTGTTGCTTTCACAACAGTCTGCTATTTTATGTAACAGGAAACCGAGGCAGACATATGTAAAATGACTTGCTAAGGATCACATAGCAAGAATCTGAGGTTGTATTTGAACTCAGGTCTCCCTGATACAAGGTATAGTTCTCTATCTGCTATGCCACCCATCTGCTTCTTTTAATGAAAAAGTAGAAAAGATAACAATTTACTACAGAGCTCATTAGGTAAATGTCCTGCTGTTCCAAGGGGTATTCCTACCTTGTCAACAAAGATGACTTCAATTGAAGACAACATGTGCTTCCACCTAAGGATACTGAATGAAAATGTGTGTGTGTGTGTGTGTATGTGTGTGTGTGTGAATCAAGTTACATAAGTATATGTGAAATAGAATCTGTTTAATTCTATGGAGAGATGACATTCTTGCACAAGACATCAAAAATTTCTACTATATCCTAGCTGAAAATTGAAATCATGGTAGGCAATCCATGTACAACCTGTATCATTACTGGGTCCTGGACTCTGGAACTGGGCTAACCTTTGCAGTTTTGCTCAACCCATAGGATTTCCCTTGAAAATGTTAGAATCTGACTTATCTCTCCCAGCAAAAAAGGCCCTTAGATCTTGTATAAGCATTCAGGCTAAGAATGGCTTTAGGTACAGCTTTATTCAATTTGAGAAAAAAATGAAGAACAGGTTTGAACCCTTGCCAGTAAGAAAAACTGTCCCTGCAACCTTTTTATAGATCAGACCTACACAACTTGCAAATTTCTTTGGCCAAAGATAGGTTAGACTAGGGACAGGCTGATGATAGTTGGCTGCCTCATGTCCTGTGACAGCCACCTGAAATCCTTTGGTGGGCTGCAAGAGATCCTGGGGGCTGTATGCTGTGCAGATCTGCTATAGATCAACAACCTTCCTTCTGCTTCCCTCTGGACGTTCACAGTGTGTGCTCACAATACAGGTGAAGAGCTAGGAGTAGGTTGTTCTTGGAGGTACAGGATTCTCTATGATAATCTTCTCTTTTTTTTTAAATTTTGGATCTGCCTAGGTGATGTGACCTATAGACCTCTCTTTAGTTCTGAATGAAACTGACCTTCACTGTCTCTTCTCTTGCCTTCTGTCATCAAAGCTAAGAATCTTGTCCCTTGCTTTCTAGTTGCTGTTTTGCCTCTCTCATTCTACATCTTTCAGATGCCAGCACCTAGGGATACATAGTTCCCTGTAGAGGTTATATGAGTATGCAGCCTGGCATTCTCTCCATGGGTACCTTTTGTAGCATACCAGTGGTTTCCTGAAAAAGGGGAAAAGCCTCATCTAAAGGCAGGTCATGGAGATTATCAGAGGATTTAAATTGTCCTAACTCTTGTTAGCATGGCTAATTAGGAGCTGACTATCCCTAAAATGATACAACTTTGGGTGTAGATCTTTTTTTCAGGGTTATGTAAGAGATTTGAACTCAGGAAGATGAGTCTTCCTGATTCCAGGTTGTGTGTTCTATCTACTGAGCCACCAAGTTATCCCTTCATGGTAGGTAGTTCTTGTCAATTTTGTTTGCAGTATAAGCACCTGGAGGGAAGGACCCATTTCTCTTACTTGTTCTGTGCAATCCTG
The DNA here is from genome assembly GCF_028372415.1 of Notamacropus eugenii. Classification (NCBI taxonomy): domain Eukaryota; kingdom Metazoa; phylum Chordata; class Mammalia; order Diprotodontia; family Macropodidae; genus Notamacropus; species Notamacropus eugenii. The sequence goes on along the minus strand of NC_092874.1, from coordinate 399,091,683 downwards.
AGTGTGTACTATCTGAACAATGAACAATATAGAGACACAACAGAACTTTAGATGGTAGCTTAAAATACTGTTCACAACCAGCCAACCATGAGAAAATTCTGCCTGTCTCTTGGGTTTTCTTTTATTTTAACTTTTGTACTCAACCGACAAAAATGTTCAATTTTTGTTAAAAGTTACTGAAATATGGGAGAAACGTAGTACTAAAGACTGCAGAAGAAAAGACACTTACTGGAATCCTCCCTGCAGGGATAACACATAGAAATGCACAGAATAATATGACTCAATACATGTATAAGGCAAATTTAGCAGGGAAGCACAATGTACACAAAAGGGAGGAGGGTCTTAAAGGATGCAGACAATAGCAATCTTCTAGTCTATGCCTGAACTTGGGGCAAAGATGACCTGGCCTGGTTGCCTAAGTCTTGTAATTTTCTGCATATCTGGGCATCCTTCCTGGGGATGGCACTGAAGTACCGGGAAAGAATTAGTCACTCAGATGAAAAAGGGATTTGCCGACTCAAAGCCCAGTTTCCAAAGGTTGTAGGGAGGGGGTGGAAGGACAAATAAGCATACATGTATATGTATCTGTATATTGCATATCTCTGTGTGTATATATGGATATGTATATCCATATATACACACATACAGATACATGCAGACATAAATGTACACACACATATACATACATATTTACACACAGTATAAGGATATAGAATAAATAAATAAATTATCTGTGGAAAGATAAAGGCAGCATAGAATGCTGTGGTGCTTACACTGTGCCAGGTGCTATGATAAGTGCTGGGGACACAAATACAAAAGGGATATAGTCCCTGACCTCAATGAGCTTACTCCTAATGGGGTAGGCAGCACAGATGAGGGAATGATGGACAGGGAAGGGTAAAGTTATTACAATACTGAGCGCAGCAAGAGGGTAATGAATGAAGGGTCCTTTCCAGAAGCAATGGAAGAATTGGTTTGCTTATTGTTCTCAGTCCAAGAAGTGGAAAGGGTTTGCATGAATGGAGGTAGAGTGAGGCAGGAGGAGAGTTATTGAAATAAAGACTGAAAGATGGTCTGTTTGGGAATCTGGAGTCAGTGAGATGTAGTGAGTTCTCATCAATCACCAAAGCCTCAGGGTATGAACACAGTATGAGCAAATTAGTAGTGGTGTCATAGCAAATTAGATATGTACATGGATATATGTGTGTATACATATATACCTATAGGGAGTGAATCCGTCTGTATTATTATATATTTATACACATCACATACACATAAACACATATATACAGATACATACCTTTTTGTTGTTCAGTCATTTCAGTCATATCTGACTCTTCATAACCTCATATGGGGTTTTCTAGGCAGAAGTACTAGTGTGGTTTGTCATTTTCTTCTCCAGGTCATTTTACAGATGAGGAACTGAGGTAAACAGGATTAAGTGACTTGCCTAGGGTCACATAGCTAGTAAGAGTCTGAGACTGGATTTGAACTCATGAAGATGAATACTCCATTCACTACATCACCTAGCTGCTCCTATACATACATATATATATATATATATATATATATATATATACATATATACACACATATATAAATGTTAAAATGCAAGGAGACTATGAATCATATGCATATGTGCACACAACACACACACATATATATGCACATAAATATACACATATATTTGCACGCATGTATGTGTATGTAAAAGATTGTCCCTTTCAGACTGTGGCAAGAAAAGATATTGAGATGCAAAGATCAAAGATGAATCCCATTTAAACCTCATTTGCACCCTGTAAAGGAAGAGCCCCTTACAAATTTGGGTGTATCATTTTGTGTCTTGTAAATGACACAAAACTTTAAGGAGGCTTCTTTGTTAATTTAAAGGATACAAGGTGTTGATTGGATTATTTCTACATGAAAAGGCCAGGAAAAGAGCTGGATACCCAACAGAGAAAATGAACTTGCCCCCCAGGGCACAGATTGATTGTCTTCCTTTTCCTCCAACCCACTTATTTGCATGGACCAACAGGTGAAATTTAGAGTTTAAAAAAAGACAAAATGAAATTAGGGAACATAAAACCCCAGAACTGTTTAGTAATTATTGACTAGCTATAGACTAGCCCGTAGAGAGAAATATTTGGGAAATGTACTTTCCCCTTCTCCCTACCATCTTCTAGTCCCTTGGATTTATTTGTAACCTAGCAGTTATTCTGGATTCCTCACTATCTCTCAAACTCTCCCCCGACCCCCATCTAAGTTGTTGCTGAAGCCTATCAATGTACCTTTTGTAACATCTCTGGAATATGCCTCCTTCTCTCCTCTGATACTGCCACTCACTCTGGTTCAGGCCCTCACCATCTCAATAGTCTGCCTGCCTCAGATTTCTCCCCAACTCAATCCATCCTCCATTCTGGCACTGAAGTGATTTTCCTAAAGTACAGGTATGACCCTCATTCAATAAACATCAATGGCTTCCTATTGCCTCCAGGATCAAATACAAAGCCATCCATTTCGTATTCAAAGCCCTCTCTAACCTCACCTGTTCCTACCTTTCCAGGCTTCTCCCCAACATGTGTTCTTTGGCCCTGTGACACTGGCCTCTTGACTGTTCCACAAACAAGACATTCCATCTCTCTGTTTCAGGTGCTTTCAATGACTGTCCTCCTTGCTTGGAATGCTCTCCTTTTTCATTTCTGCCTACTTCCTTCCCTGGCTTCTTTCAAGTCTCAACTAAAATCTCATCTTTTACAGAAAACCTTCCCCAATTCCTATTAATTCTAGTGCCTTCCCTTTCTTAATTATTTCTATTTATCCTGTATATAGCTTATTTTGTACATATTTCTTTTCTTGTTATCTCCTCCTTTAGATTGTGAGTACCTTGAAGACACTTTTGTTGCTTATTTAGTTCAATGTCTTCACTGATTGACTGGATAATCACCAAGTTAGGGTGAGGTCTTTTAGCAGAGAAATGCTACTCTGTACCAGGGAGAGCTGTAGAAAGAAAGGCTTTCTGGGATAGCTCTGATCTCCTCTCTCCTGTTTAGGACATGGTAGGCTTCAGAACTGAGGTTGTAGGGAAGCAGAATTAGAGAGGTTCCTACTAGTCTGAAGGTATGAGTCCTTGTACTTTTTCAAAGAATATAGTGGTATTGTAGCTGACCTGATACAGGAAGTGGTGGAGACTCCAGAGACCCAGTGAGGTCCAATTGAGTAAGAATAGGCAGGAGCCAGACTAGAGGGAAAACTTAGCTTTGGACAAGACACATAGAAGATGCATGGAATTTTAGAAGGGGAGGCTCTGAGAAGTCCTATGGAACTGAAAGATTGCAAGCAGAGGCAGCTACCATATGGAACAAACAAAGGCAGAGGCAGCTGCCATGTGGAGCAGGCACCAGAACTCCAGGGTTGAAGTGGTGTGGGCTGATAGGACGCAAGGAGAGTGAGGATAGATGTTGTGTGGTTACACTTACCTCCTCCAAACTGTGTACCCTCATGAGGTATTTCTCTGTTTCCTTTCACTCCTTGGGGCCCTCTTGGGAGTCAAAATCCTTTTCTTCTAGGCTTAGGGAAAGTTTGTTTACTTTTCTTTATTTTAAAGGTTTATCCAACACTTCTCTGACTCTTTTTGATAATACCCCCTTCCCTCCAGGTTGTTAGTGTCTTTTTCCCTGAAGTTACTTTGTTTCCCTCCACCTCCTATTAGTCATGTTGTGAAAGAAGAAATAATTTGCAAAATAATTATAGTTTGCAAAAGGAAAGAAAAAACTCCACAAAAAACAAAGCAAAAAAAGTATGCTTTGATCTGCATTCAGACTCCATCAGTTCTTTCTCTGGATGTGGATAGCATTTCCAATCATGGATCTTTTGGAGTTGTCTTGGATCATTGTATTACTGAAAAGAGCTAAGTCAGTCATAGTTGGTCTTTGAACAGTGTTGCCCTTACTGTGTACAATGTTCTCCTGGTTCTGCTCATTTTACTTTGCGTCAATTCATATAAGTCTTTCTCAGTTTTTCTGAAATCTACCTGCTAGTCATTTCTTACAGCACAATAGTATCCCATTACTTTCATATACCACAGCTTGCTCAGCAATTCCCCAATTGATGAGCATCCCCTCAGTTTCTGATTCTTTGCCACCACAAAAGAGCAACTACAAATATTTTTATACATCTAGATCCTTTACCTTTTTTTAATGATCTCTTTGGGTTATGGACTTAGTAGTGGTATTTCTGGATCAAACAGTATGCACAGCTTGATTGCCCTTTGGGAATAGTCCTGAAATTGCTTTGTTTTTACTTTGGGAATTAAAATTTTTTTTTTTTTTACTTAGTCTCTTTCCTGTCATTTCTCTCCAATAGAATGTAAGCTCCTTGTGAATAGACTGATTTGTTGTTGTCTCTGTATCCCTGGTGTCTGGCACAATACCTGGTGCTTAGTAGGTAATTAATAAATGCATGTTTAATTGTATGCTTGTTCAATTAGCATTATGAACTAACTCATGTTTTCCATACATAGAATATACTTGCACAAAAATTTCTGTTTGAATGTATTTTAATCCATTTGTGGTAAGTTTCCAAAATTTACTGTTTTTGGTCTTTGAAAACATTTTTTGGGAGTGTAGATTATGATGTAATTGTTGTAGGGAATTCACAGTGAGAGTACTACCTCTAATGTTCATCAGCAACTGCTGTGAAATTTTTATTTTTAAACAGTTTCCTGCAGGTTAAGCAAGGGACTCACAGTTAGTGTATGTTAGAGGAAAGACTTGAACCCAGGTCTCCCTAAGCCTGATGCTGCGGAATCACTTATCCTGCGGAAATTAGGTGGTTTCTTTCTTGCTGCTTCTGGGATAAATTTTTAGAGAACTATAAGATGCTCAAACTTGTTGTTTATGTATCCATGGCATCATCTGTAGTGGGAACCATCCTAGTGAGCATGTATGTGTGTGGATAGGGGTCTATCTTACTCCTTTCTGGAAGGAAGCCACATGTGGCCCCTATATATTCTGACCCCTTTGTCAAAGAGTGTGCTTGACCAGTGGTTCTTTTTGTGCTGTAGTCCTGTGTTTGGGGTCTATGCTGAATGAAGCTGATTGGGGAATGAACTAGGAAGAGCTGCCCACTTCAGTAGGCTTTCAGAGGAAAGGCCAAAGTCTCTGTCTCTCTCTTCCTCTCTTTTGAGTGTATTGCTGAGGGCTCTGTCAGCTTGTCCATGGACTTACTGAAAGAAAGGAGAGTGGAATTTTTCTTCCTCCCTGTTTTCAGAATCGGCTACGTTGGCTATGAACAAGAACATGAACTTGTTTGAATGAGCCCGTGGCTAGCTCTCAAATCCATGGTTGCTTCTTTGCCTTTGTGTATATTTACCTGAACCCAAGCAAGCAGACTGTTAGCCTGAGAGACACATTCCAACCCTGTTAATAACCTCATGAGTACAAGAGTTTAGGAGTTTCTAAGTTCTACTTCTAAGAGGAGGAGATGACCATGAACAGGATCCTCCTCTAGCTGAAAAGACTAAGAAAACCTAAGCCTTTTCTGGCTAGAAGACCAGGATCTAGATTTGTTGCTTGGATAGAGAAAATTAATAAGAAAATGAAATCTGTTTAGCAACGCCATAGTTTCCCAGAAAATTTTCCTTTCTTCCCAGGAGAGTATAGAGGGGTACTAAGTATTTGTCAATGCATACTTTTGTATTGCAAGTCTTTTGTGTTGTACGTATTTCTTTTGTGGCAGAGGAAATAAATAGCTGTCCTATACCTGATATCTAGTACTTTATGCACTGAGTGACTTGTAAAACGGATGCTGTTGATTCCTTTTGCAGAGATTTTAGACATGAGTCAACCTAGGGGCAGCTAGGTGGCCAGTGGATACGAATGCCAGACCTGGAGTTAGGAAGACTCCTGTTCCTAAGTTCAATTCTGTCCGCAGACACTTTCTAGTTATGTGACAAGTCACTTAATCTGCTTGCCTCTGTTTCCTCATTTGTAATATAAGCTGGAGGAGGAAATGGAAAATCACTCCAGTATCTTTGCCAAGGAAACCCCAAACAAGGTCACAAAGAGTTGGACGTGACTGAAAATGACTGAACCAACCTAAACTTAATATAACAGATTTTTCTCTGGAATCCATTATGAGAGCATAACCAAGAATGTGTAAAGAAAAAAAAACAACTTGATTTCCTCTTTGGTATCTGAATCTCCCCAAGAATGAACCCAGTCTACTTGAGCCCTTACCTGAGGCTATTGTGGGAAGGGATCCTCTTTGGACTCCAGATAACACAAAGATTCTCAGAATTAGTGGACACATCAGAGATCACCCTGAAACTGAACAGGAATTCTCTTCACATGAATTCTGATCCACCTTCTACTTAAAAGCTTCTTCTGACTGGGGAACCCATTACATCCTAAAGCTGACCATTCCATTTTGGACATCCCTAAATGTGAGAAAGTTTCTCATATGAAGATAAAATACTTGCTTTTAAAAACTCCTGCTTACTCCTAATTCTTCCCTCTAGGACTAGGCAAAACAAATCTAATCCTTCTTTCAGATGACAACCCTTTAATGCTTGAATATAATTATAGTTTCCCTCCTAAATTTTTTTCCTCTTTGGGTTAAACATCATTAAAGTTCTGACCACCTCATTCCATCCCCATCAAGAAAGTTCAGTGGCTTCCTATTGTCTCCAGGATAAAATACAAACTATTCTGTTTTGTATTTAGCCATTCACAATCCGTATTCAGTCTTTATTTCCAGATGCATTTTACATTACTCTCCCTCATGTGATCTACTTTTCAGTTAAATAGATCTACCTGCTATTTTCAATGCACAGAATTCCTTCTTCTACTTACATGCCTTTGCATAAAGCATTCCCTATACCTGGAATACTCTCTTCTGTCCCTTGGAATTCATATTTTCCTTCAAGGGTTAGTTCACATATGACTTCCTACGTTAGGTATTTCCTGGCACCCTTGGTTGCTAGCATTCCTCACCTTGAAATTAATATATGTATACGTGTATATATGTATACACACACACACATACATACACACATACTTATATATTTATTTTGTATTGACTTATCTGCGTACATGTTATTTTCCCCCCAGAATATAAGCTCTTTGAAGGGATGGATCTATTTTCATTTCTGTCTTTGTACTCTCAATACCTAGCACAGTGCCTGGAATCTAGTAGGCACTCAACAAGTGCTTATTGAATTAAATCAATTCTTGTATGGTCTGGTTACCTGTCTCCTCACTATACTAGGTGCCTTCTTCTGGCCTTGTTCTCAGGTCATGTGTGACTTTCTAGGTCCTTGGGTGAGGCCTTTTGACTGAGACCAAGTTTTACAGAGCAAATCCTTTTATTAAAGAGATTTGTTCTGTGAAGTTTGAATTTAGTCAAATGACCATACTTGAGGGCCTACAGGACCATATGTGGCCTTGAGGCTGCAAATTCCTCACCCTACCATCAAGGCCCTTACAACTGAAAAGTCTATCATAGTAGAAATTCAATTCAATTCAATTTAATAACCATTTGCTAAACATAATCAAAGCTGTTGAGGTTGGACAACTATTTTCAGAAAATATGCTCTCAGATTAAGACTCTTGTGTTTGATAACATGTTTCATCCACCCCATGAAAAATTTTATTTGTTGGCATAAACGTGACAATTGGGTTTAAACGATGGGAGAACAGGTCATGTTTGCTAGGGTCTCCTGATACTTGATTCTCAAGGTGGCTAAGATCTGTCTGTGTATTTATGTGGTTAAGAAAAGAGTAATCTATAATTAACAAACCCATTTCATGGTTCCTCACTGAATTCCTTTGTTATATATAAGTACAAGGCAAATTTCTCAATCTTTCAAGTATTTATTGACAACTTTGGACCACATAGCATGGCAGGACCATCCTCAAGAGTACCACTCAGAGACATTGCCCACATTTATCAAGGAGCAGGGCCTGATTTCATCTCTTCAGATGGCAAAATCATTCCTTTGATCACCTCTCTATACATCTTCCTTTCCCAAAGTAGCCAATAGTTTCAGTTCTCATAAGGTCATCCAAAGCACTTTTTTGGGGGGTTGCTATAGAGTGGTAGCATGGTGTAATGGCTTAAGTTTGGACTTGGAGTTGAAAAGACTTGGGTTCAAACCTTACCTCTGACACTAACTGTATGACTTCAGACAATAAAGTCTCTCTTATTCTTTGTGTTCTCTTCTACAAAAGGAAAGAACTGGACTAGAGGGTCCTTAAGGTCCCTTATGGCCCTATGATTTTGGTTCCAAGGGCCAGTGGAACAGATGGTAAGAATCCTGGGATACCATTGATAATTATTCTTTATTATGCCATAGTTCAACCTCTCAATCTTTCCTCCTATATAGTGCCTTTCTTCTCAGAAAGTCTGAGAAGATCCGTCTAGAGACCCTGCCTGTGATCAGAGACAGCACAACTAACTCAGAAGGACAGAATATTATATAGGCCCTGACACCTGAAATCATCATGGGGATACCCTTCACAGGGTAAATTATGATAGATACCTTGCTGCCAATTGGTGATTTGTCAGTTGAAGTATCTCAGTCTCTGCACTCTACTGAATGAGTCAAATGACCAGTGTTGTATTTTTTCAGTATATCTCTTTGCAGAGTGAACGCCTCCCAGTTGGTCCCTGTAGCTAGTCTAAGTTTTTAGGGATGTTTGCCCAGGAAGGAAAAGACACGTATGAAAATATAGTTGCCCATACCTGACATGCCCTAAAAGCTTCCCATCTAGTGGGACCCTATATATATATATATATGTATATATATATATACATATATATTGTTATTTGTTCTTCACTCATGAAGAGGACCAATGATATCATGGGGTAATGTTTTGATTTGTGGAAGTGAATTAGATTTAAATGAGGCAGAGGTGCACAGTCATCAGCCTTACTGTCTCTTCCTGAGTCATTGAAGTCCAGTGGCAAGGCAAAAGTCAGAATGACTGGTGATGGCCTGGGATGTAGTGAATGACCTTGGTATCTTTGATGCTTGACCAAACTCTAAGTACCCCACAACACCTGTTTCAGCCACCTTTATGGCTGTTGGAATAGATTGTTCTTCTCTGTCTATTCCAGTAGAGGAAGTCTTCTCATGCTTGAGGTAGATATCCCCTTTCCTCACCCATGGATTTAAAGTCAGTTGGTTACCCTCAACCTGGTTTAGCCCCTCTGTGCAGATGGTTTTAAGAGGGTGGGCCACTGCCAATGCTACAGCTTCTTAGAGCCACAGGTAAGAGCTGAGTGGTAGATAGACATCCTAGTCCTCCCTGAACACCCCATACATACACCCCTCAAAGTATCTTCAAGGCCCTGACTGTCTACAAACATATGCCATGCCCTCCTGAAATCCTCAGCTCCATAGATGAGAAGGAGATCATTGTCTCCAGAAACCCACTGTTAGAAGGCACCTACTAAGAAGGGAATGATGCACTGACTGTGTCATCTCTTTTATAAAACACATTATAAAATATTTATTGATCTTGTAAGTGGGAAATCAGAGTCCAGAGTCCAGGGTCCTGAGGAGAAGGACCTAGAGTAGAAATGTTTTAGTAAACTAGTAAAGACAAACTTGGTGGATGAAGGGAATCATAGGATCATAGATTTAGAGCTGGAAGCAATCTCAGAGTTCAATGAGTCCAATACTCTTATTTTATAGATGAGGAAACTGAGGAACAATAGAGGTTAAGTGACTTGCCCCTGTTACAAAGCTGGTAAGTTCTAAAAATTTTTTTGTATTTTTTATTTAATTAACTTATTTGTTTTCAGTTTTCAGCAATCACTTCCATAAGTTTTAAATTTTCTCCTCCTCCCTTCCCCCTCCCTTCCTGAAATGACATGCAATCTTATGTGCGTTCTACACATACATTCTTATTAAATACATTTTCACATTACTCATGTTGCACAGAAGAATTAAAATGAATGAGAGAAACAATGAGAAAAACCAAGCCAAACCAAACCAAAATATAACACAAGAAAAAATAGTCTGTTTCATTCTGAGTTCCGATTCCATAGTTCTTTCTCTGGATGTGGATGACATTTTTCCACAAAGGTCCTTTGGGAATGTTTTAGGTCCTTGCATTGCTGTGAAGGGCTAAGTCTATCAGAAACAGTCCTCATACACTGTGGCTGTTACTGTGTATAATGTTCTCTTGGTTCT
>NC_092874.1:392267109-392306472 GCF_028372415.1 Notamacropus eugenii | reverse complement strand
GATGTGTGCTAGCACTGGCTCATATCAGTCAATTATTCAGTTTACAATATGAGCATTTGGACTTGGACAGAAATTGGCAAACATTACAAATTAGGTCTTGATTTATTGTTTTATTGATTGTCTAGACTTGAGAATGATGGAAAAAAGATGTTAAAAAGGAAGATTAAACTTAAAAATATGTCCAGCATACATTCATTTTTTTCAGAGAGCCAGTTGTTAAACATTTATCAGCAAACTATTGGTTCCCATAAAATTCATATTACCAATACTTTCAGCCACAAGAAACTGATTAAAGTCAGGTATTTCAGTAAAAGACAGAATCCAGGGACACTAGGTGGTGAAGTGGAGAGAACACTGGCCCTGGAGTCACAAGGATCTAAATTCAAATTCAACTTCAGATACTTACTAGCTGTTTGACCCTGGGCAAGTCACTTAACCCTGACTGCTGAAAGAAAGAAAGAAAGAAAGAAAGAAAGAAAGAAAGAAAGAAAGAAAGAAAGAAAGAAAGAAAGAAAGAAAGAAAGAATGAAAGGAAGGAAGGAAGGAAGGAAGGAAGGAAGGAAGCAAGGAAGGAAGGAAGGAAGGAAGGAAGGAAGGAAGGAAGGAAGGAAGGAAGGAAGAATGGAAGAAAAAGTCAGAATCTATGTCTTGCCACTTGACTGTTTCCCCTGACACCTGCTTACTCTACTGCTCTACCATCCACACATCTGGCCTCACTTTTGTACAAGCTCTAAGCTGCTACACTTCCACCACTTTCAAAGGTCTCAAAGTACTTAGCCTTTATCTCTAGGTCATCATGACTCCTGCAACTTCCAGCTTAGTTCTGGAATTTCTCAGTGTCTATCATCCCTTTGAGTCTTTCCTCCGGACACTTCCTGATCAGAAATTTTTAGCTGTATGTGTCAATCAATCCATGAATATTTTATTAAGTGCCTACTATGTGTCAGATACTATGCTATAAGTTCTAGGGATGCAAAAAGACAAAAGGTTGTCCCCACTTTCAAGGAGCTCACAATTGAATGAGAGAGAAAACATGTAAACAACTATGCACAAACCATGTGTATGTATATTTGTGTGTATATACATATGTGTATGCACACTATATATACATATATACACACATATATGTAATAAAATTGAGATGATCAATAAAGGAATTTAAGGTCAAAACAATAGCACACTCTAAGAAGAAACCAATTTTTAATCTTGAGAATGAAAGTTCATGGACTTTTCAAACCATAGTAACTGCTTCTGGAGCTGCTGGTATGAAACAAAAAATAGATTTTGAAAAGTAAGAACTTTGCTAAACATACATGTTTATAGACTACTAAATATTTGTCAAGGTTTGGTAATTCATAGGATCCTAGATTCAGAACTGAATGGGACCTAAGAGTTCATCAAATCCAGCCAAGGCCCTGTTTTGTAGATGAAGGAACTGAGGTCAAGTGATTTATCCTGGGTCCACCACTTAATGATTGCCTTTGGTAAGATCTGAGCCCAGGTCTTCCTGTTTCCAAGGTCAGTGTACTATCCACCAAGCAATGCTGTTTCCCAAAGAGTAATTTAATGTAAATCAGTCATTTTTTGAATTCCATCTTCACTTCCAGAGATTCACATGCCAACTACCTTTCTTGTGGAAATAATGACAGCTGAATGACATAGTGAATAGAGGAGTGGTCTTGGAAGTTAGGGAAATCTGTGTTCTCATCCTTCCTCAGGCACGCATTAGCTCTGAGATCCTGGGACAGTGGTTCAATCTTCCTGTTTCTCAGTTTCCTCTTCTAAAACAAGGGTATTACACTAGATAACCTCTGAGGTCCCATCTGGCTCTGAATCTATGATTCTGTAAATGATATTTTATACTCTGGAGCAGTAATTATCATATTTCTGTTTCATAGAATGCTAAAGCAGGAAGGGATCTCTACTTCCTTTAAATGAGAACAACTTCTTGATCATTTGAGATGGGTCAAAGTGAGATGAGCTGCCCCAAGAGCTAATCAGTTTCCTCTCACTGGAATCATTAAATCAATTAGAGAATTTATTATTTATTTAATAAGCGCCTACTGTGTGCCATGTATTATGCTAAACAAAGGCTGAATGAACATTTGTCATAGATATTTGTGAAGTAGATTCTGGGTTAGGTACAGGTTAGGTTAGGTGCTTCTCAAGCCCCATTTCTATCCCAAAATTTTTTTGATTTTTGTGAACCAGAGCAAAACAACAGTAGTAATTTGCTTTTCTAAAGAAGGGTGGTGAATAGGGTAATGCAGTAGAATAATTCCTAGATTTTTATTCAGGAGACATTGATTGAGATTCCAAGTTCTGCCACTTATTATCTGCATGACTTTGGGCAAATCACTTAAGCTCTCTGGATCACTGTCTCTTTTTCTGTAAAATGGGCAACTAGGTGACACCCTGAACTTGGAGTCAGGAAAGCCTATCTTTGTAAGTTAAAATTCAGCCTCAGACACTTAATAGCTGTGTGACCCTGAGCAAGTCATTTAACCCTTTTTGTCTCAGTTTCTCCATCTGTAAAATGAGATGAAGAAGATGACAAATCACTCCAGCATCTTTGCCAAGAAAACCTCAAATGAGATCAAAAAGAGTTGGACATGATTGAAATATTTGAACTGCTATTTATTGCATAACTCATTTGATTCTCCTAATAACCCTGTAGAGTGGGCAGTGCAAGTCCTGTTACCCACATTGTAGCAATTAGGTTCACAGTGATTCACAATCTTCCTTAGGGTCATACAGTAGTGACATTATAGGCTCAGAATTGAGTTCAGATCTCTTCATTTCAAAGTCAATTATTTTCTGTTATCTGAGGCTGAAAAGTATCTGTTCAGCCTGTGAAAAACAGAAGACCAATAATATTATGCTTATGGTTAAACTGCAATTAGAAGGGAATTAGTAACACTAAAGGAAAACTTAAAGTCCCATTTTACTATGGTAGAATCCTGCCATAGCTATCTGCCATATTGTCCTTGTTGATCTAAGATTCATGATTTCCTTTGGGTACTTCAGCAATTAAAAACCCCTTGCATACAATTCAAAGCAGACCCACTGGAGATTGAACTATTCCCTATTGTATGTGATGTTATATATCCTGGCAGGTCCCAGGATTTACTCTTCCTCCATTAGGAAAGTAACATGTCCATATGATATGGATCAAGGGTTGATTCTTAACCCTTTTTGCATCCTAGACTCCTTGAGCAGTCTTGGGAAGTCTACGGAATCCTTGTCATAATGATTTTTAAACATACAAAATAATATGTGCAGGATTGCCAAGGATAGAATTATCATAATAGCATTGACCTCCCCATTAAGAACCCCCAATGTAAAAGAAAAAGGACTAATCTGGGTTCACATACCAGCTCTACCACATAATATACCTGTAATACCTTTTAGACAAGTCATATCAATCCACCTTGCCTCAATTTCTTTATGTGTAAAATGTGAAGGTTAAACTAGAAGATCTTTAAGGCCCCCTTCAACTCCAAAGTTACTATCTCCCTAAAAACAGAAGAACCACCCAGCCACATCTATATATGTGTACGTATGTATGTATGTATATATGTTTGTTTAGATGTACAAAGTATATAGAAATGTATGCATATGCACATATATACATATATATGTATACCCGTACGTATGTGTATATATATATATATATATATATATATATATATATATACACATACGTACGGGTATGCATATATTTCTCATAAATTAACTAGTCATTACAGAATATGCATTGTGCATCCATACCGTCACAACAGAATTGTCTACTATTCTAAAAAGCTTAAAAGACAACAACATTTTACTAAAATGTTAATTTCTCAAGGAGTCGTGACCCTTCTTGGCAATTGAAGACAAGCTTGGCAAGCTGAGACTGGAAATTGCAGCAGAGTTTGAGAGAAGGATGAACAATGGGACATCAAAAATAGCTAATAAATGAGCAGAAAGCATTTCGTAATTTGAAAGTGCTATATAAATAAATGTTAAATAATAATGATAATTAGGAACTCTTTAGTGAAGGCCATATATTTTTGTTGGTAAATGTGAATGGAGAAAACAACAATGTTATTCAGCAAATTATGGGATGTGGGAAGCCTTTTTTTCTTCTCCACTAAATAGCTAACTTGAATTTAAATAGCAAAGTCCTCACACATACCATTCTTTTCGCTTTCTCCCTCCTTCCCCCAAAGCCATTTTCTTCTTTCCAAAATAAGTTCCTGACTCCCCTATATATGCAGGCATCACAGAGTAAATCCACCTGCCTTGGGAGAATCACGGGCATTTAACAGTCAGAGAAAAATCATAGCGATAGTGGAAAGGATCACAGATTCAAAATGGAAAGGACCTTAAAGGCTATGGAGTCCAGCCCCTCAGTTTGCAGATGAGGAAACCAAGGCAGTTATTTTCCTTGCACCTGTGTACGGTGTCCTCCATTGGATTCTAAGCTTCTTGAAAACAGGTGCCACTTCTACTGTGTTCCATAGAAGTGGAAGGGCCCATTCCTAATGCCTACGATGGTGCTCAGCACACAATAGGTCGCATAGAGTCAAGGAGACTTAAATCCATACCCTCCTTCTAACCCTTATTAGTCAGCTTTGGGCAAGTTAAAACCTCTGTTTTCCTAGATATAAAATGGGCTTAAAATAATGATAGCACTGATCTCACATGGTTGTTTGTGACCATTGAATGAGATGATACACAGAAAGTGCTTGCATTACAAACCATAAAGCACTCTACAAAGGTTAGTTATTATTAATAAGCAGGTATTGTTGACTTGAGGCAGCCTTTGGTCTATCAACTTCCCCATATGGAACCATAGTGACCTACTCCCACTGAGATCTTTTGAAGCTTAATTAATATTGTTAACTGCTTTGAGGCAGATGAAAAACCACCTTTGAAATCTATTGATTGAACTGGCCTTTTGAGTGAATCAATCCTTGCAAAAAAAAAAAACAAAACATTCCTATTATTTGAAAGCAGGTCAGGCAGGAGTTCCATTTGGTATGATGTTTCAAAGATATTTAACCCAGTCATTGTAGGGCTGTACTGGTGCTAAGGTAACTTAATTGACTTCACTTTGGAAATGTCACATTTAAAGCCAGTGCTTCATAGCCCATTAATAATGCAGAGGCATTTCATTTGGGGGAATGAGGTGAACCTTGCCCTTTCTCTATAGATCATTTTTATATTACCCTGCTTACTCTTCACATATGCTTCTTCTGGAAATAGAATTTGAACATGAGCCATAGAGAACCACGTCATCAAGAAAAGTCTTATTCCCTGGGAACCTTATGGGCATAATCTGTCCTAGTGGTCCTGGGAAGAACACATGCTTATATACCCCAAGATTCAGCATTCTAGAGTTATAAGACACACCTTAAAATCTGAACGAAATTGTTTTAGGACAAAGGAAAGAAAATTCTTCTTTGCATTATAGGTAATAGAGGGTAGATTTGGGAGAGGAGCACCACTGTGACCTTGGGGGGTGAGTGAATGAGCAAGACCAATAGAAGGCCATCATGGGAGGAAGAAGTCCTATTGGGTTAACAGCCTAGCCTTATGCATACCCTTTGATCCAGCAATAGCACTAAGTGGTCTGTATGCCAAAGAGACCATAAAAATGGGTAAAGAATTGGAAATTTAGGGGATGCCTATTAACTGAGGAATGGCTGAACAAGTTGTGGTATATGAATGTTATGGAATACTATTGTGCTATAAGAAATGATGAGCAGGCAGACTTCAGAGGAACCTGGAAAAACTTACACAAATTGATGCTGAGTGAAGTGAACAGAACTAGGAGAACATTGCACATAGTCTCAGCAACATTGTGATATGAACAACTTTGATCAACTTAGCTCTTCTGAGCAATATAATAAGCTGAGAAAATTCCAGAGACTCATGATGGAAAATGCTGTTCACATGCAGAAAAAGAACTTAGGAGTTGGAATGCAGATCGAGGCATTCTATTTTCTCTTCTTTTTTTCTTTCTGGAGGTTTTTTCCCCTTTTGCTCTGATTCTTCTTAACATGTAGACTAATGTGGGAGAGATGGGGAGAAAATTTGGAACCCAAAATTTTGTGGAAATGAATGTTGAAAACTTAAAATAAATAAATAAAAATTAGAATGGAGCAGATCAACGCTAATGACTTTATGAGAAACCAAGAAATTACAAAATAAAATGAAAAGAATGAAAAAAATTGAAGATAATGTGAAATATCTCATTGGAAAAACAACTGACCTGGAAAATAGATCCTGGAGAGACAATTTAAAAATTATGGGTTTACCTAAAAACCATGATGAGAAAAAGAGCCTAGACATCATCTGTGATAAAATTATCAAGGAAAACTGCCCTGATATTGTGGAACCAGAGAGTAAAATAAATATTGAAAGAATCCACTGATCACCTCTGTAAAGAGATCTGAAAAGAAAACGTCCCAGGAATATTGTAGCCTGATTCCATAATTACCAGGTCAAGAAAAAAATATTGCAAGCAGCTAGAAAGAAATCATTCTAGTATTGTGAAAACACAATCAGGATAACACAAGAGCTAGCAACTTCTACATTAAGGCACTAAAGGATTTGAAATATGAAATTCCAGCAGTCAAAGGAACTAGGAATAAACCAAAATTACCTACCCAGGAAAACTCAGTGCAATGCTTTTGGGGAAAATGATCATTCAAAGAAATATAGGACTTTCAAGCATTTTTGATGAAAAGATCAGAGATGAATAGAAAATTTTGCTTTCAAACACAAGAATCAAGAGAAGCATGAAGAGGTAAACAGGAAAGATAAATCATAAGTGACTAACTAATGTTGAACTGTTTACATTCCTACATGGAAAGATATTATTTGTAATTCTTCAGACTTTTCTCAGTATTTGGGTAGTTGGAGGGATTATATACATATAAACAGAGGGCACAGGGTGAGTTGAATAGGAAGGGATGATATCGAAAAAGATAAAATTAGGGGGTGAGAGAAGAAAATATTGGGAGGAGAAAGGGAAAAATGGAATGGGGCAAATTAACTCTCATAAAAGAGGTAAGAGAAAGCTTTTTCAATGGAGGGAGAAAGGGGAGAGGTGAGAGGGAAAAAGTGAAGCTTAATCTCACCACATTTGATTTAAGGAGTGGAAAACAAGCACAATCAATTTGGTATGAAAACCTGTCTTATACTACAGGAAAGTAGGGGAGAAGGAGAGAAGTGGGGTGTAGGGGGGATAATAGAAAGGAGGGCAAATGGGAGGAGG
Organism: Notamacropus eugenii; assembly: GCF_028372415.1. Taxonomy (NCBI): domain Eukaryota; kingdom Metazoa; phylum Chordata; class Mammalia; order Diprotodontia; family Macropodidae; genus Notamacropus; species Notamacropus eugenii. Next base: position 392,299,205 of record NC_092874.1, on the reverse strand, counting down.
GAATAATTAGAATTAACACTTTTGGAGAGGGAAAAGGTCAAAAGAGAATGGAATAGATGGGGGACAGGATAGGATGGAGGGAAATATAGTTAGGCTTCTACAACATGACTATTATGGAAGTCTTTTGCATAACTACACTTGTATAGCTTATATTGAATTACTTGCCTTCACAATGGGGATGTGTGGGGAGGGAAGAAGAGAGAAAAGTTGAAACTGAAAGTTTTAGGAACGAATGTTGAGAATTGTTTTTGCATGCAACTGGGAAATAAGAAATACAGGTAATGGGGTATTGAAATCTATTTTACCCTCCAAGCAAAGAGAGAAAATGGAGATAATGAAAGGGAGGGGTGTGATAGAAGGGAGGGAAGATTAGGAGAAAGGGTATTCAGAATGCATGGTGTCTTGGGGTTGGAGGGAGGGGAGACATGGGGAGAAAATTTGGAACTCAAAATCTTGTGGAAATGAATGTTAAAAACTAAAATAAATATTTTTTTTAAAAAAGAAGAAAACGATAAAAATGATGACCAAAAAAACTGAATGTTGAAAACTAAAATTAAATAAATAAATTTACTTATGATATCTCCCTTTATGTCTAGGTCATCTATCCGTTTTGACCTTATCTTAGTAAATAGTTAAAGATATGGCAATAGGTCTAGTTTCTTCCTGACTGCTTTCCAGTTTTCCCATCAATTTTTACAACTGATTCTTATCCTGAAAGCTTAAAGCTTTACATTTATCAGAAAAAAGGTTGATCATTTACTACTTTGTATTATATATCTATTCTATTCCACTGATCCACCATTCTATTTCTTATGCAATATGAGATAGTTTTAATAATTACCACTTCATAATACAATTTAAGATCTAGCTAAATGCAATGTTAATGAAAGAATTTTTTCTGTTCATCAATACGCCTCAGGTGGAGTCCATTAATGGAAGCTTGTTATGGGAAGTTTGTTTTGTAGAAAGGCCCACACCTTTTGTTAATTGCTAATGAGGCACTGGGTCATGATTGTGACCTCCAGGCTCTGAAAAGCGTATACATACTCTGAGATGAGGTTTTGATTTGGGGGATTTACTCTTTGGAAGAAGGCTCATGTGCCAGATGAGACTCTGGGTAGCTGTTAAGGAGGCCCCCTGGCTTTCAAAACCCAAGTGTTGGTGCCTCTCTCTCTGATGTCCAGGCATGCATGTAATGGTCAGGCATTTGGATCTGTCTGTTGATCTCTGAGGTATGCATTGCTTACGGTCAGAGAGTTAGAAGCCCTCTCTGTGGGTCTTTACTTCTCTGCTTGTATTTTCTCTGTTCGCGAATGTAATTGAAGTAGATTTCTACCCCCCCTCCCCTTTAAAGTTGCTTTCCTTTTAGAAAAGCAGATCTAGGAACCTGTGTTAGCAGACCATCCTGGATGTGTCACTGTGCTAGCTGCTACACACTGCTAAGTGCAGTACAGTGTGGGTCATTCTGGCATTAGACAGGGTCAGAGCAGGCATCAGGGGACTGAATCACTGGCATCTGTGGCAATTTCCAGAGTGTTTGACCCACAGAAGCCAAAGACAGCATATAAGATCAATGGGAAAACTCTGTCAGAGGAGCATATCCACGCCCCAGCCCCAGAGCAGTGGAGGTTGTGGTTGCGGCTGCAGCCACAGTTGTTTCTGCTTCCAGAGCTCCAGGCCACAGAAAGTGTGGGGATCGAGCAGCTGATTGGAGGGTGATTGCAGGGATCATTTTGCTGATGTTGAGGCAGGATTCTCTTGCTTTGAATATCCTTGGATATGGGTTGCAGTACTGGGTGGCAGTCCTGGGGTGATGAGTAGTGCTGGTGTGGTGAACATGTGGATCTTGTGGCAGCAATGGAGAGGGAATTTTGCTCACAGTTCCAAGGCAGAAAAGAGTACTTGTGGTTACTCACAGACCAGAAGAGCAATAAACAATTCTCCTTTGATGATTAGCACATTGGAAAAACTGAAAATTTACAGGACCCTAGAAATATCTCTGAAAACAGCTACACAAAACTCCTGAAGTTTTGGACAGTACAGCCCGTCCCCTACTAGAGGCAGAGTTCTAATTTGACAAAGAGTTAGAAAGTCAAGTATTTGACTGAGAAAATGAACAGACAGTGTAGAAAAACTCAGACTATAAAATCTTACTTTGGTGGCAAGGAAGATCAAAACATACAACCAGAATAAGGCAACAAAGTCAAGGTCCCTACATCTAAAGCCTCCGAGAAAAATATGAATTGGTCTCAGGTCATGGAAGAACTCAAGAAGGATTTTGAAAATCAAGTAAGAGAAGCTGAGAAAAAATTGGAAAGAGAAATGAGAGTGATGCAAGAAAATCATGAAAAATAAGTCAACAGCTTGCAAAAAGAAACCCCCTTCAAAATACTGAAGAAAATCATACCTTAAAAAATAGACTGAACCAAACAGCAAAAGAGATCCAAAAAGCAAATAAGAAGAAGAATGCCTTAAAAAGCAGAATTGGCCAATTGGAAAAGGAGGTCAAAAAGCTCACTGAAGAAAATAATTCCTTCAAAATTAGAATGGAGGAAATGGAAGCTAATGACTTTATGAGAAATAAAGCAGTTATAAAACAGAACCAAAAGAATGAAAAAAATAGAAGTCAACATGAAATATCTCATTGGAAAAACCACTGATCTGTAAAATACATTGAGGAAAAATCATTTAAAATACTATTGGACTACCTGAAAGCCATAATCAACAGAAAGAGCCTAGACATCATCTTTCAAGAAATTATCAAGGAAAATTGCCCTGATATTACAGAATCAGAGGGTAAAATAGAAATTGAAATAATCAACCAACTGCCTCTTGAAAGAGATACCAAAAGGAAAACTCCTAGGAATATTGTAGCCAAATTCCAGAATTCCCAGGTCAAGGAGAAAATATTGCAAACAGCCAGAAAGAAGCATTTTGATTATTGTGGAAATACAATCAAGATAATACAAAATCTAGCAGCTGTTACATTAAGATATTGAACAACTTGGAATATGAAATTCCAGAGATCAAAGAAGCTAGGATTAAAACCAAGATTCATCTACCTAGCAAAACTGAGTATAGTACTTTAGGGGGAAATATGATCATTCAATGAAATAGAGGACTTTCAAGTATTCTTGATAAAAATACCAGAGCTGAACAGACAATTTGATTCTCAAATACAAGATTGAAGAGAAGCATGAAAAGGTAAACAGAAAAGAGAAATCATAAAGGACTTATTGAAGTTGAACTGTTTACATTCCTACAAGGAAAGACAATACTTGTAATTCATGAGACCTTTCTAAGTATCACAGTAGTTGGAGGGTATAAACATACATACATACATACATACATACATACATACACATATGCATATATGTGTGTATGCATATATATAATATACATGCTTACATATACATATCTATCTACAGATAGAGAGAGAGATAAACAGACAGAGAGAGAGAGAGAGATGGATAGATAGATAGAGGGTACAGGGTGAGTTGAATATGAAGGATTATATCTAAAAAATAAAATTGAGGAGTGAGAGAGGAATATATTGGGAGAGGGAGAAGGAAAGAGTTAGAATGGGGTAAATCATCTCACATAAAAGGGACAAGAACAAAAGGTTTTACAATGGAGGGGAAGAGGGGGGAGGTGAGAAGGGATTAGTGACCCTTACTCTCTTTGTATTTGGCTTAAGGAGGGAGCAACATACACACTCAATTTGGTATCTAATCCTACAGGAAAGGAGGGGAAGGGGATGGGGAGGATGATAGAAGGGAAGGCAGATAGGGTAAGTAAATACTCAGAAGCAAACACTTTTGAAATGGGAAGGGTCAAAGGAGAGAATAGAATAAAAGGGAGGGTGGGATAGGATGGAGAAAAATATAGTTACTCTTTCACAACATGACTATTATGGAAGTATTTTGCATAAATACACATCTATAACCTATATTGAGTTGATTGCCTTCTCAGTGAGTGTAGGTAAGGAAGAAAGAAGGGAGAGAATATGGAACTCAAAGTTTTAAAAACAAATATAAAAAGTTGTTTTTACATGCAACTGGGAAATAATGATACACAGGCCACGGAGTATAGAAATTTATCTTGCCCTATAAGAAAGTAAAGGAGGTGTTGGGGGGAATCGTGATAGAGGGAAGGGCAGTCTGGGGGAAGGGGTAATCAAACTGCAAACCTTGTCGGTGTGGGAAGAGGGGAGAGATGGGGAGAAAATTTGGAACTCAAAATCTTGTGGAAATGAATGTTGACTAAGATAAATGAATTAATACAAAAGAAGGGGAAAGAATGTGGTGTTTTAGCAGAGACTTTAAGGAAATCAAGGAAGTCAAGAAAGCCACGAGGGAGATCAGAGGAGGGAGATAATCATAGGCATTGGGACAACCATGAAAAAGCAGAGTTGGGAGATAAAATTTAAAAAATAAAAATTTTAAAAAAGATCTGGCATTGCTAGATCTCCTTACTTTACTTTTGTTTTCCAAACGAATTCTATTATTATTTTTTCCTCACTCAATCAATTGATTTCTGGGAATTTAATTGGGATGGCACTGAATAAATAGATTAATTTAGGTAGAATTGTCACTTCTATTATGATGGCTTGGCTCACCTATGAACAAATAATATTTGTCCAATTATGCAAATCTGACTTTGTATTAAAAATGTTTAATGATTGTATTCATATAGTTCCTAGGTTTATCTTTGCAGGTATCCTCCCAGGAATTTTATATCATCTAAAGTTATTTTAAATGAACAATCTCTTACTGTTTATTCTCGCAAAGGCTTTCTTTGTTGCATATAGAAGCACTGATGACCTACTTATAAAATAGCAGCTCTTTTTTTGTGGTGGCAAAAAATTGCAAGTTGAGCGGTGTACATCAATTGATGAATGACTGAACAAATTGTAGTTTATGATTGCAATGACCTACTTATTATACTATAAAAAAATGATGAGTAGTATGGTTTCAGAAAAACCTGGGAAGACATATGAACTAATATAAATTGAAACGAGAAGAACCAGAGAAAGCAGTGTACACAGTAATAACAATATTGTAATTATGATCAACTATAAAAGACTTAGCTACTTTGAGCAATACAGTGATCTAAGATAATTCCAAAGGGCCCATGATGAAAAATGTTATCCACATCAAGAGAGAACTAGTAAACTGTGAATGTAGTTGAAGCATTTTTTCTTTTACTTTCTTTATATTTCTTACTTTTTCTCGGTTTTTGTTTTGTTTGTGCAATATAGTTAATATGGAAATGTTTTCCATGACTTCAAATGTATATTTAATATATATTGATTGCCTTCTCAGCATGTGGTGGGGGGGTAGACATAAGGAAGAGAGAGAATTTGCAACTTAAATTTTTCCAATTAATGTTAAAAAATTAATTTAGAATTAAAAAAGATCAATGAGACTTTTTTTTTAATACAGAGGACAAAAGAGAAGGAAAGTTGGTTAAAGAGTCCATCTTTGAAATCTACAAGCTGAAATTACCAAACTGGAAAGACTGAAAGTACAGGCTTTAGCCTGAACTGTGTATTTATCATCTAAGGATCAGTCAGAAGTACTTATCATCAGAAAGTGGACCAGTAGGTGATGAATGAGGGTGGAAAGGGCTGCATGGGGGGACATAGCCACTAATGAAAATATCTACTAAGTCACAAAAAGATTATAATGTTGACTTTTGGAGGAAATGTAGACTGATTAAATCATAAATTTTTGAAATAGTGAGACAACATGGAACTAGTATCAGAAAACCTTTACAAAATAAACTAATTCTTGAGATGTCAGACTATTAAGCAAAAAATTTATGGATCTCTAGCCACTGTTTGGGCTTTTTTTCCTATTCCCCTTTATCTTTAAATATTAAATATTTAGGTTTTAGAAGTCATTTTGCATATTGCTGATGGGATCCAGGAGACATAATTCCATCCAGACTTTAGCATTAGCTCATTTCTCAAAGGCAGGAAGGAGATGGAAGCTGCTTTTAACCTCTCCTCTTAAAATCCTGGTCTCTTCAGTGTTTTTCTTAACTCACACATACACATACACATAAGACATTTTTTTCCACTTATAATTATATATTAATTCATGAATCATAGGAGGATAAAACCTGACCAAATAACTGTGTAAAAACTAGAAACCATTATAAGTCCAATTAGATATAATCCTGTTTCTGAAAAATAATGGCCTAAATGATCAATTATTTGCTTACTGAGTAATAATCAAATACAAAAATAACAAAAGCAGAATAGTCTCTCTGAATTATCACTGCGTATCTTTGTTTTTAATCACACTCTATACAAATTGTAAAGTATATGGTAGTTTCTAGGACACTTCCTTAGGGAAAGGCTGGGAAAGGGAAGTGAAAAAAAAAAGTAGAGTAAGAAAAATGTCTTAAAATTTCAATAGAGCAGATAATTAGACAATTAGCATGATTCAGAGTTAACACAGTTCCATAGAAAGGCAAGAAAAAAGGAGGAATTAGATCTTGGACATGGATTGCTAATGGCTTGTGACCAATATACTGGTCATGTTCACTGGAAAACTATACAAATACATGCGAGTATATGAATATTTGGGGTGGAAATTTGGTTTCTTCACATGTTTTAGAGACAATGATAATGTAGAATGATGTTCAACTTGGAAAGAATGATGATGGTGAAAACCTGCCCTGCATTACTGTTCTCAATTTTCCCTGACAACCTCTCCAGATGTCCTCTCCTCTAGGCTTAGAATGCCCATTACATCCAGAGGTTTAAACAGGTGGTATCAAGAATGTTGGTGCAAAGAGTATGGTTTTTCCTTTCATGTCCTGACAAGAGGACAAGTATCTAGTTTTTAAAAAATACCCTGATGGCAGTAAGAACAGAGAATCGATGAACAGTTGAATGGCTTTACAACTCTATGATAGCTATAAGGAAGAAGATTAAAGAGGTAGTTTGTGCACTTTAATTAAACAATAAGATCTGACAGACATGAAAGTAGTCACAGTTGAACTTGGAAAATGATACTTAGATTTTACTCAGAAGTATTCAATGAGAAATCAATGGGACATCAACATTGTTACACTAAACAGATTGCTGCTGCAAATCCTATCTAAAGGGTAAGCAGGGAATGTCACATTTCTACTGGAAGATTTCCCAAGCAAGAACCTTACATTAAATCTTGACCAATGTAAACTGTTGATTCTCCTCAAAGCTCCAAAATAACACATCTCCCAAACAGGCTACCTGATGATTGACAATTTTAATTTTAGAGTGAAACTGGATGGCTGGCTGCTGAAACATCTATCTCCCTTCGACAAAGATACTACATTCTGTTCTGGGTATTTACTACCTGAAATCCCACAAGCCAACCTTCTGGCCTTAAAAAGATGGTATGAGAAGAAAGGCTTAGTCAATGTGTCACTTATTAGGAAATGAGAAAAAAATCTTCAAGACGCTTTATGCCTTGATTTCATCCTGTTTCTGGTATGCATGCCATGAAGAAGTGATCTCTAAACTTTCGGTGGTCTTAAGTGTAACTGCAGAAAGTGAGGGTGTTATTGTAACCAATGGAAAAGATGACATCTTTGCCTTAGAGGTCCAGATCAGGGAAGGACACTTAGAGAATGAAGAACTGAAAGTGTTTTGGACCATTGATCATACAATTCAGGCCATTGCTCTTTGAGTTGTCAAGTGGATCCATCACTTGAAATTACAATTGCCAAGGCAATCTTCACCAAATATGCCTGACACCATCAGTGCAAAACTTGTTCTCAAAACAACTTTTTAGAAACAAGTTGAAGGAAAGAGTTCCCAAAGAGACACCTTGTACAACAGAACATAGCATACTTCAGCAGACAGAATCTGTGATGGTGATGAAGTTAGAAGTCCTGAGTGTGAATCCTACCTCTACCAATTACTAGCTGTGTGACACTGGACAAATCCTCTCACCTCCCTATATAATTCAGTTTCCTCATCTATTAAAAATGAAGATGGACTTGGTAATATTTTTTAATTCATATTTTTAAATTGTAAGTTTTATATTCTCTCCCTCTAGCTTCTCCTTTCCCAATTGAGAAAGCAAGCAATATATAAATTACACGTATGAAGTTATATAAAACATATTTTCATGTTAACCACATTGCTAAAAAAGAAAGAAAGTGGAGAAAAATATGCTTCAATATGCAGTCAGACTTCAGGCTTCATCAATTGTCTCACTGGAGGTGCATAGCATTTTTCATTATGAATCCTTCAGGATTGTCTTGGGTCATTGCTTTGATCAGTGTACCTAAGACTTTCATAATTGATCATTATAAAAATGTTGTTGCTGTGTCCATTGTTCTACTGGTGCTGCTCACTTCATTTTGCATCAGATCATATAGGTCTTCCCAGGTTTTTCTTAAACAACCCCCCTCATCATTTCTTATAGCATAATAGTATTCTGTCACAATGACTTATCCACAACTTGTTCAGTCTCTCAATTTCCAACTCTTTGCCATCACAAAAAAAGCTACTATAAATGTTTTACATGTAAGTCCTTTTCCTTTAATTTCTTAGGGATGAAAAGATCTTTAAGGTTCATTCTAGCTCTAAATCTATGATTCTATGAAGGCTTAAAGGAGTAGAGGTGGGAGGTAAAATAGAGGGAGAAAATTAGGCAACATCACCCTGTGGTGGCAGAATAGAAAAAAAAAAAGTCCACTATTTTACCCTACATTGGGATCAGCCCCCAGGAGGCAGAAATCCAGGAACTCAATAAGGCTATTACTTGGGTTACAATGACTGAGGAGGAATCAGGGAAGAGTCAGAACCAGAAAGAACTCACCTGAGATGTAGCTGAAGGGTAACGGAAGAGAAGGAAATTCATCATCTCACAACTTCTCATTTCAGCAAATTATTCTTGATAACTTTATGCCAAATTCTATTGTTTCTAGCTACGGAAACTTGACAAATGCCACCAACACTCCTTAAATTCCATGCCCTGGAACAAAACCCTAGTTACTCTGCCCTAGTTAGGGCTCTAATTCCAGGTCAAACTACCATCTGCATTCATTGTTCATTGAAACACATTCTTTCAAGACCTGGACTCAACATCAGAAGTCTCAATTTTGTTGTTGTTTTTGTTGAAAAGCATTGAAAATAGCATTCCATTTTTGAGAGGACTTGGATGCTTGCTAAAAAAGAAAATACCCTGGTGTGTAGACACCAGCACATTTCATTTTGTATTCCCTAGAGGAGCTGCAGAGTCTAAAAATATCTATGTTTTCTGTTCTATCCTGAAAAGAGGAAATGTGTACTTTGTTTCATAACATTTTCCATACTACCCTATTTTTGAAAATCTGAATTTTTCCCCACAGGTATTTTTAAAATGCTCTCAGAGATGCAAACTGAAGGGAAATATTTTATGCAAATCTTGTGAAGACTTTCACCATATTGTGAGCCAACTCCATGTCCTAACATGCCGTTCTAGTTCCTATGAAAACTACATTGGGGACTAATCATTCAGTCATTAAATGGAAATGAAAACGTTGAGATAATATTCCACAGAATCACCAAATCCCAGAGATAGAAGAGAACTTTGAGGGTTTTTTTGTTTGTTTTATTTGTTTTTATTTGAGCTAAACTTGATGAAGGACCTACCCTACAATATCCATGACAAGGAGTAATCCAAACTATGCTTGAAGACTTCCAGGGATTGGGGAACTCATTACTTACCTAGACAGTCCATTCTATTTTGGCAAGGCTCTGATTGTTAGGAGATTGTGTGTGTGTGTGTGTGTGTGTGATAGAGAGAGAGACAGAGAGAACGGAGAGAGAATGACAGGAAAGAGAGGGAGAGGATAGAGACACACAGAGACACAGAAGTGAAGAGAGGGGAGACTGGGCCAATCTTGGCACCTCAGCAACTTCTACCCATTTTTTCTACTTTCCTCGGTACCAAAACTGAACAAATCTAATAATTTTTCCATGTAGCAGCCTTTCAAAGACAAATATCATATCCCTCAGAAATATTCTCTCTTCTCAATTAAACATTGGAAAAATATCCCTTGGAAAACATCAATCCAGAGAAAGAACTATAGAATTTGATCACAGAATGTAGCGTATCATTTTCTTTTGTATTATGTTTTGATTTGTTTTATGATTTCTCCTATTCATTTTAATTCTTCTATGCAACATGACTAAAATGAAAAGGTATTCAATAGGAATGTATGTGTAGAACCTATATAAAATTTCATGCCATCTCAAGGAGGGAGGGGAGAAGTAGGGAGGAAGGGAGGGAGGGGAAAAAAATCTAAGTTATATGAAAGTGATTGTAGAACGCTGAAAACAAGTAAAATAAAAAGAAAATACTAGAAGAAATAAAGATAAAAACAATCAATCCTTTGATGGAAAATCATCAGTCCTATTATGGTATGGTTTCAATGGAAAAAGTACTAGGTTTTGAGTCAAGGGACATGAATTTGAATCTAGACACTGTAGTTCATCATCCATGTGACACTGAGTAGGTCATTTAATCTCTCTGGACCTCAGTTTCATCACCTGTATAATGAGGGAGGTGGATCAGATAACCTTACATATATTCTTTCCTCTTCTACATGTATTGTCCTCTAATCCTAAGCCCCCTTCCAAGGATGGTCACTCTCCTTTAGATGGTTGTCTCCTTCTCAGCATTCTGCCTCAAATATGGCATTCCAAACTGAACACAATCCAATTAATGTGATCAGTCGAGAGCAGGTTAAGGCAAGGCTTTCATAACTTCATTGTTCTGGACTGTGTGTTTTTAATGCAGCCTAAGGTTGTATTTTTGATGTCACACTGTTGGTTTATATTGTAGCACACTGCACAAAAATTCCCAAATGTTTTTTTTTAAATCTATTTGGATATTTAGATAGATAGGTAGATAGATAGAATAAATATACAGAGATGTATGTATAAGTGTATATTGCATATATATAAACATGTGTGTGCATGTATTTTCATATGTATTTATATGTATGCATATGTATAAACACATATGTATAGGTACACACAATAGATCTACATAGTGTGTATCAAAAGTCTTAGTGCAGTTTTAAACTATATTTGCTTAAAGTTACACTGAAATTTGGGGAATATATACATTCTTCTATCTGTCTATCTATCTATCTATCTATCTATCTATCTATCTATCTATCTATCTATCTATCTGTGTGTGTGTAATTTCATCTTATTAAATTCAGCCAAACATTATAGTCCATTAAAACATTTTGGTGTCTTGAAAGGTTAGCAATCACTCTCAGTTCTGTCATCCACAGAATTAACAACAGCAAATAATTAACATTTGCATAGTGGTTCATTTTGCAAAGGTTTTGCACACATATTTTTTTCAAATATTTTATTTTTTCCAATTATATGTAAAAAAATGTTAGCATTTTTTAAAATTTTGAGTTCTAAATTCTTTGCCTCTCTCTCCCTCCCATCACCTCTCATTGAGAAGGCAAACAATTTTATTTAGGTTATATATGTGTAGTCATGCAAAAGGAATGTCCATATTATTCATTTGCTAATGAAAACAGAAACCTTGCCGCAAAAAGGTGGGGGGCAAGTTTGTTGATTTTGGTTTTTAAGTATCCTTTGATCTGCATTCAGACTCCATTGGTTCATTCTCTGGAGGAGGATAGCATTTTTCCTCAAGAGTCCATTGGAATGGTCTTAGATCATTTTATTGCTGAGAACAAATAAATGATTCACAATCATTCACATCTTACAACGTTGCTGTTACTGTTGTCTTGGTTCTGCTTACTCCACTTTGCACGTATTCCTGTAAGTTTCTTCAGGTTTTTTCTGAAATTACCTTGCTCATTTCTTATAGCACAATAATATTCCATCATAATCATAACCACAACATGTTTAGTCATTTCCCAATTGATGGACATCCCCTCAAATTCTTTGTCACCACAAAAAGAGCTAATACATACATTTTTATGCAAACAGGTCTTTTTCCTTTTTTAAATCTCTCTGGGATACAGACCTTGTAGTGCTATTGCTGGGTTAAAGGGTGTGCACAGTTTTATAACATTTGGGGCATAGTTCCAAATTGCTCTCTAGAATGGGTGAATCAATTCACAACTCCACCAACAGTGCATCCGTGTCTCAATTTTCCCACATCCCCTCTAACATTTGTCAATTTCCTTTTCTGTCATGTTAGCCAACCTGATAGATGTGAGGTGGTCCCTCAAAGTTGTTTTAACTTGCATTTCTCTAATCAACAATGATTTAGAGCACTTTTTTTCACATGACTACAAATAGCTTTGATTTCTTCATCTGAAAACTGCCTGCTCATATCCTTTGACCATTTACCAACTGGGGAATGACTTGTGCTATAAATTTAGAAATTTCTCTCTATATTTTTGAAATTAGGCATTTATCAGAGACACTTGCCTGCAAATTTTCCCCCAATTTCCTGCTTTCTTTCTAATTTCCATTGCATTGGTTTTGTTTCTGAAAAAAAAAAAAAAAACTTTCTAACTTAATGTGTTCAAAATTATCCCATCATAGTCAATTAAAATCTGTGCTCCCTGTCTGTGTATACTCCTTCTAACTGCCTTAATAATGATAAAGTTCTTAGGAGCTACACATATCATCCTCCTCTATAAGAATGTAAACAGTTTGACCATATCAGATCCCTTATGATTTCTCTTTCGTGTTTACCTTTTTTATGCATCTCTTCAGTTTCGTATTGAAAAGTCAAATTTACCATTCAGCTTTGGTCATTTCACAGGAATGTTTGAAAGTCTTCAATTTCTTTAAATGTCCCTTTTTTCCTGAAGGATTATACTAAATTTTACTGGGTAGATTGTAAGCCTAGTCCCTTTGCCTACTGAAAAATCATATCCCAAGTCTTTAATGTTGAAACTGCTAAATTTTGTGTGATCCTGACTGTAGGTCCACACTATTTGAATTATTTCTTTCTTTTTGAAATATTTTCTCCTTTACTTGGGAGTTCTAGAATTTGACTACAATATTCCTGGGAGTTTTCATTTGGGGATCTCTTTCAAAAGATGATTGGTGGATTTTTTCAATGTCTATTTTACCTCTGGTTCTAGGATTTTAGGGTAGTTTTCTTGGATAAATTCTTAATTGTTTTAACCCATCTTTTCTGAGTTCTGCTGCATAAATCCAAGATTCACTTTTATCATGGCTTTCAGTAGTCCAAGAATTCTTAAATTATCTGTGTTGGATATAATTTTCAGGTGAGTAGCTTGTCCAATGAGATATTTCACATTTACTTCTCTTTTTTGTCATTCTTTTGATTTTGTTTTATTGTATCTTCATTTCTTGTAGAGTCCTCAATTTCTACTTGCCCAGTTCTAATTTTTAAGGAATTTTTTTCTTCAGTACTCCTTTGTATCTCTTTTCCATGTGTCCAATTATACTTTTTTTAAAGAGTTCTTTCCTTCAGTCAATTTTTGCACATCTTTTCTCTTTAGGTCCTTCTGCTTTTTAAGGAGTTATCTCAGGGGATTTTTGTGCCTCTTTTTGGCCTATTTTTTAAGGTGTCATTTTTTTCAGTATCTTTATACCTTCTTTATCAAGCTATTTACTCCTTTTTATTCATGATTTTCTTGTATCACTCACTTTATTTTGCAATTTTCCTCTATCTTTCTTTTTTGTTTTTCAAAATCCTTTTTTATCTCTTCCAGCAATTCTTTTGCTGCCTGAGACCATTCATTTTTTTTTTCTACAAGACTTTGGATGTAACAGTTTTGATTTGTTTTCCTCTGAGTTTATGTTTTGATCTTTGCCTGTTACCGTAGTAACTTTCTATAGTCCAGTTCTGTTTTGGTTGTTTGTTTGCTTTTCTACTCCATTTCTTGACATTTAACTTTATGTTAAAGTCAAGTTCTACTTCCTGGATGGAGGGGGCACTGTCCCAAGCTCCTAGTATTTTGTGCAGCTGTTTTCAGAGCTGGTTCTGGGAATCTGTAAGTTTTTAGTTCTTCCAAGTTGGTATGATCTAGGGAGAGGTGTATTCACTTTTCTCCTGACCTGCACTTTGTTCTGTGAGTCACCACAAGCACTCTTTTAACTCCCTAGAAGTGTGACTCCCTGTTCCCCCGAAACTGCAAGCTGTAATATATGTTCTTCTTCACCCTAGGACTATAATCCAGATTCATGTATGGGCAATACAAAAGACTCCCCTACCCAGTGCCAGCAAAGGTACCCCTATACTCTGCTTCTGACCAATTGTCTGACCCCCTTAATGTCTATTGGCTGACAACCCTGGAAACCACCTTTACCAAGATTCAGTCACTCCAAGGCCTGCAGCTCTTGCTAGCTTCCTGGGACATGGCCTTTTCTGGACTTTGCTCCACTCTCACTGCTGAGAGATAGACAACATTTCCTGTCCACTTTTGAAGTTGTGTTGGGCTGGAAAATTGTTCCACTTTATGCTGTTGCTGTTTCTACTGCTCCAGAATTTATTTTGAGAAATTATTTTAATGTTATTTGGAGATAAATTGGGGAAAGTTCCAGTAAATTCTTGCCTTTACTCCTCCATCTTGGCTCTGCCCCATCCCATATGTTATTTCATTTATCTTCAAAACATCACTGAATAAAAAGCTATTATCCACATTTTACATCTGAAGAAACTGAAGCTGGGGGAGGTTGAGTGACTTCACTAGGGTCACAAAGTAAGTGTCTGAGGAAGTAATTGAATTCAAACTCCACCTAGCTACATTATCTATATTTGAGTTCAAATCAAGGATAAAAAATGTTTAACAAAACCAGAACCAAGGACAAAGCTAGTACTTATAAAGAATACAAGCTGTATGGGAGACTTCTCAGAACTCTAGCCTATTACAATTGGGATGGTTCTTAGGTGAACCTAACCACTTGATTTTACATTTGGAGAAACAGAGACTCAGAGAAATAAAGCCACTTGCCTATCATTATACAGTAAGTTTGTGGTAGAACTAAATTTAAAATCTGTTCTTAATATCAAATTCAAAGCTATTTCTAGTGTACTACTGTTCATTTCTACCATTTCACATATTTTGCAAGTGGATGGCTTCTAGGGTACCAACTCCAGTGCAGCTTTCATGATTTATTAGAGTAAGTAAATCTTAGAGTTGCTTTAAACATATGATGGTTAAGTGATGTGCTGAGAGTCAAACAACTAATAAATTTCAGAGATAGAATTTGAAGCACAGTCTACTTGACTCCAGGTACAGGACTTTCTCCACTGTGTCATGCTATCTCTCTCTCTGTCATCAATCAGAGGTGTTCTAGAGCCAACTTGGAATGGCTCTTGAGAGAAATTGTTAAATTTTCAGTGTGAGTATTTACACCCCAGGGCTTGATTTATTATTTTGTTGATCTCTAGACTTAAGAAAGAAATGAAGAAAATAATATTTACAGGATTAAACTTTAAAGTAAGTTGTATATACTCTTCTCTGTTCCCTGATTTTGTTCTTAAATATTTACCAACACACCCAGACCATCATACACAATCACTGAGAAATCATCTGTCAGACCACCAATGTGTGAAATGACTCCAGTAATGAGGAATGCAAACCACCCCTGACTATCTTATTGAATGGCCACTTAAGTCAACCCATAATTACAAAACAAGAAGTCTAGCCAACAGAGAAGAGCTTTTCATACTTTTTCTAGAGGCTGTGAAACTACCAACAGAACACATAAGTATCCCTCTCTTTCTCTCATCACAAGATCAGTTTCTCTTCTTTTGTCCTGACAAATTTCTTTTAAAATATTTTCATAATTTATTTTTTCTATTAGCAAATATCCACTTTCTCTCCCATATACTATTCCCCATCTACATGAAGAGAAAAAAATCCTAATAACATGTGCATAATAGAGTAGAAATTAGTATATTCCAGATGCAATTTAAAAAAATCTCATTCTGCACTGTGAGTCCATCAACTTTCTATAAGGAGGTGAGTAGCATTTTACTTTGCAGGTCCTCTGGATTCATACTGGTCATTGAATTGATCAGAGTTTTTAAATCTTTCAAAGTTATTTGTTTTTACAATGTTATTGTTGTTGTATGAGTTGTTGTCCTGGTTCTGCTCACTTCATTCTTCATCAATTCATTCAAGTCTTCCCAGGCTTCTCCGAGACCATTCCCTTCATCAATTTTTTTAGCACAAAATAGTATTTCACTGAATTTGCATAATACCATAACTTGTTCATCCATTTTCCAATTGATAGACACCTCTCATCTTCTAGTTCTTTGCTAAAAATAAATGCATTTACATTTCTTAAAAGTCTTTGAAAACATCTTTTACACTAGTCATTTTTACTTAGTCATTCTTTGTTTTTAATGTGTTGCAGCCTATTCGTGACCATCATGTAGATTTCTATTACCCTTAAGGTGATCTTCATTTTGATTCTTCACAAATATTCCATGCAGTGTTCCATGACTTATGCAGTCATACATTCTTAATGGAAACACCATAACTTTATTCTAAAAGTGTCAGTATTAAAGATATTGGTCTTTGTTTAAGAGAGAAGAATGGGATCTCTAAAGAACTTTGCAATTTCACAAAGGTAACACAGATTACCCTCTTTCCCTATTTATGTATACTCCCTTCATTAAATGCCTTCCCTTTGAACACCTAGTTACATTCTATTCATACTTCGAATGTGAAATTCTATTCATACTTCTTCCATGAAGTCTTCTTTCCCTGCTCTTGCCCACACTGCCCCCTCTTTGAGCCTTTATAGCTTTTATAATATTATATGCCACTTAAATAGCAACAGAGCAAAGAAAAAGATGCATGTCTCGCATGTTTGCATGTTTTGTTTTTCCAACTATATCATACTCTCCCTAAGGCTATCATCCCATAATAAATGTCATTGTATTAAGGATAAAGAACAGACATTCCAGCTAGTGATTCATTGTCTTTTCTCTCCCTTTTCACCTCTATCTCCTGGTTTCCCTGGCCACATTCTCTCCAACTCATAGTCTTATTAAAGACTTATTAAAAACTGCCTTCTTAGGGCAGTGAGAGGCTGTGACTCACCAGGAGCCAGGATTTGAACCTTAGCCTTCGGGGCTCCAAGGTTGACTCTTTATCCAATACCTCACAATATATCTATGCTTCTTTGGACTAACCAAATCAATGCAATCCAGCTCAGCAGAAATTAGTTAAAACCAACTATGTGCAAGCTAAATGTGATAGGCATTTGGGCTGCCAAGGGAAAAATAAAAAGAGCCACAGACTTTCAACCGAGGGGCTGCAACATGTATATTGGCAAGTAAATGTACATTAACATCAACATAATTTCCAGAGGGAGAGAGTACAATAAATATTTGCTGAATGAATAAATGATTGATAGAACCTCATTAGAACTCTTCTGAAGTGACCTTGAGGGGATTGGGACTTATTTAATGCATCCTTATTCGCACCTCTGAGGAAAATAAAATCCAAGATTTTTCCAGAGACCAAGTCACTTTGGGATGATAGTGAGGCCAGAGGTTCCCTGGATGAAAACTTAACAGTCTTCCATCAGGTGGGACATAAAATTCACTTGAAATCATGAATTCACAGCTAGGTTGGACCTCACAGGTTACCTAATCCAATCCTCTCATTTTGCAAAGAAGCAATAAGGAAGAGAGAGACAGAGACAGAGAGAGAGAGAGAGAGACAGAGAGAGAGAGAGAGAGAGAGAGAGACAGAGGGAGAGAGAGAGAGAGAGAGAGAATGAGAATAAGAGTGGCTGGTACAAGATCACACAGCTTGTAAGTGGCAGAGCTGCAGTTTGAACCAGCAGTGGACAGAGTACTGGGCTGGGAATCAGAAAGCCTCATCTTCCTGAGTTCAAATCTGGCCTCAGATACTTAGTAGCTGTATGACTTTCAGCAAGTTACTTAAATCTGTTTGCCTCAGTTCCCTCATTTACAAAATGAGATGGAGAAGGCAATGGCAAACCACTCAAATATCCTTGCCAAGAAAGCCCAAAATGGGGTCAGAAAGAGACAAACGTGACTTAAATGAGTGAACGATAACCTCTGATTCCAACTCTTTCTTATTGGAACCTTTCCTCCCAAACATCAACTCAGAGTGGTACCACTAAACATAATCCAGGCAGTGCCTGGATGTATCCCTAGCAAGTCTGATTTGTTAACAGTGGAAATTAAGTAGACCCAGGCCATGGGTTCCACTGCTGTGCCAGTCAAGTCATCTTCCCTGTGCTAGTTGCCCAGAGATGACCCAAGCCCTGCACTGTAATCACCAGGCTCACAAAACCATGTCTTTGAATACAAGGTGAGAAAATATTAAGCATCTTTGTGAATCTCTTCCTCAGTATATCATGGCTTTCTTGTCATTATAGCTGATAGTGTCACAACTGCTGACAAGATGAGTTGGCAGACGAGAAGTCACTGGAATGAGATCTGCATTGAAAGGCAAGCCTGGGTTCCAGAATGGGCTTGATCTGGGCAAAACTGCCTGCCATTTCAGGAATCATGGCAGGGCATTAGGATACAATTAATAACAATGACCCTGCACTGGGGGTTTTTCTATTGACATTGCAAGAGCTAATTTTGTGCCTCTTTCTGTTCTCATTACAATCTGTGTCACCAGAATGGACACATTCAGAACCATTTCCTGCTCTAGTTACATTATTTGCCAGGAGAAGGAGAAATTGAGACTATGTAATGAGAAGGCAAGGATTGGACGTTATCATGCAGTAACAACTTGTTCTCTTGATGAAGATTGTAATTGAAACCTAATTGGCTGGAAAATTAACCCATTCTTAAAGAGCTTTACAACCTTTTCGGGATCCCTAGAGATTGGTATGTTCAGGAACGGGGGGCAGGGGGGGTGTCCCTGTTGGACCAGTGCCCACATGCAAAGGGTGAGCCAAACCCATACAACTGGTTGGCAGTTATTTGTGCACTAGGTGATGTGTTTCAGCAATTTTCCCTTGGTCTTGATCAGTGGTTCTAAAGCAAGGGTCCATTGACCCCCAAGAAATCTATGGATAGAATTCAGGAGATCCACAAACCCAAACGGGAAAAAATACATTTTTATTTTTACTAATCTTTGATTTCTTTTGTAATCCTATGTATTTTGTTTTATGCATTTAAAATATTATTCTGAGGTTCAAAGGCTTCTCCAGACTGTCAAAGGGACCTTTGACACACACAAAAAGGATCAAGAACCTCTGGTCTAGACTAAATAGGTGGTGCAGTAGATAAAACTCTTAACTTGGAGTCAGAAAGACCTGAGTTCAAATCCTGCCTCAGACACTTCCCAGTTGTGTTGCCCAAGGCAAGTTATTTGATATCTCTCATCCTCAGTTTCCTGAACTGTAAAATGGTAATAATAGCAACTATCACACAGGGTTGCTTTAAGGATTAAATGAGATAACATTGTAAAATGCTTGGCAAAATTAGTCATACAAATATTAATTATTTATTCTTCCTCCTCTTCTTCTCCTTCTTCTTCTTCTTCTTCTTCTTCTGATGATGATGATGATGATGATGATGATGATGATGATGATGATGATGATGATATTAGTGGTGGTGGAGATGGTTGTTGTTGTCGTTATATGACTGAAGTCCTTTTGGATCCTTCCATCATAGCAAAAAGTCAAAGACAGCCCCGTAACTGCATTCACTGTTCACCAGATCAAAGAGATGTTATACTTCCACCAGAAAACATTGAGAAGAAGTAGATTGACATTGTCTTGTCAAAAAGAGAGCATTAATGACTCAGTGAGATGATCAGTCAGAGAGACAGAGAGAAGGCTCATTTGAAGCTTGGCACTGAGCTAATTACTTAGCCCATGGCTGGGCTCTGTCAAGAATCATCAGCTTGACATTTAACACCCTCTGCAATTTAGCTCCCACCTACCTTTCCAGGCTTATGGCACATTACTTCTCCTCTTGGAGTCTCTCTATTCCAAGCAAGCTGGCCCATGAACAATTCCCTGAGTGTGATGTGCCATCTCCCACTACTGGGCTTTTATATAAGCAGTCTCCCCCTTGTGTGGAATGCATTCCTTTTCTCTTCCTTGCTTTCTAAAATCCCCTAGCTTACTTCTTACTACTTACAGCTCAAATACCCCCTTCCCAAAAAGGCCATGATCTCCACAATTATTAGCACTCTCTCCTTCAAATCACTTTGCATTTTTTTGTTATTTCATCTAGTAATTTGTAGCTGCTTGTTTTTGCACATGTCTGATTATGTGTACCACCCCACTTCCCACCCCAACCACACACAACATGTAAGCTAATTGAGGATCAGAACTGATTTAAGTTTTATGTACTTTAAAATGACAGTTGAAGAGACAGCATTACTTACTAAACAGAATACTGAAACTGGAGTAAGAAATCAAGCTTCAAATCTCACCTCTGCCACTCATTAACTACATAACCCCGGGTAACTCACTTAAACTCATTATGCCTCAGATAACTAACTCCCTAGATTTTAGAGACAAGTTGTAGGTGGGTTACAATCTCAATTAGTAGAATGTTCCCCCACCAGGAAGTTTCCACCACTGAAGAATTCAGATTCTACACATATAAGGTAATACTAATTATCACAACCAGAGGCATATTAACAAGAAATTGACTGCAGTTAGGTGGAACCTGTTTCTCTCATGTAGGTTTCCTGGGTGCATTTCATAAAGTGTCCTAGTCTTTCCCTGAGTGGGAAGATGAGTGGGAGACCTAGTGCTCAGTGATAGACCTCAAGAAACCAACTTCATGAAAATATAGGTGGTCTTGACCATTCTAGACTTCACAGTGTTTCACAAATAACACACTGGAGACACTGGAGTTTTTGGACTCCAGCCTCTAATAGATTCACTCTTGATCTTGTCAGACAGGCAGATACCTTCAGAGGGGTTAATAATCTTAACTTTATTCTAGTCTACTCTTCTGAAAAGGTTTCTGATAATGGGAGCATTAGCTCCTACAGCATTCCCTAATCACCCTTCTCATAAGGACCAGCAAGAAAGGGGGGCAACTACCCCTACGTCTAGATGGGGTCCATCGAGACAGGCACAGCTTGTGCACTACCCTAAATCCCCTCAAGCCTCAATGGGGACCTGTCAAGGCACACACAAATTCCCTGTGGTTGCCCCCTCACTGACCAGTGCCCAATTGCTTTATAGGGGACCAAATAAAGAAGGTCTCTTGCCAACAGTAAGCTCACAGATTAACTTTAGCATTGCTGACATTCTGCACAAGTATAATAAATTTCAATTATGTCACCCTCATATCTCATGGCACAGCTGGAATGGGACTGTCTGTCACTATGATTCTAGGAATTACTATTTAAGATTCTTGTGGCTATTCTGGGAGTGATTATCTAACGCCTGGAAATTAGACATTGCCATGACCATGGATCCTGGAAAACTAAACTCTAAAAGAATAACAAAATCTTCATTACATACACACAATATTGTATATTTAGAGCTAGAAGGGACCTCAGAGGTCACTTAGTTCAGTCCCTTCATTTTACAAATGAGGAAAATGAGACTGAGGGAGAGTTGATGGCTTAGTGAAGGTACCATTAGGCAGTAAATATCAGAGTTATAATTTGAACGCCAGGTCTTCTGACTCGTTAGTATTCTCTCCTTGTATTCTACTGTCTCCTCATTCCTTTCTGCCGCTTTACTCAGGGTGTTCTATTTCTCTGTGGCAACCTTGTATGCACTTGCTCATTCTATCAGTCTAGAGAATGGGCAGAATATTTCACTAGGTTCCACCAAAAGGAAGTGCTCAAGTCCCTTGAGGGACTGAAATACACCATAAGTTTTAACCTCTAGATTGATAATAACACATTCAGTATGTGTTGTATGTGGAGGATTTGAGATGTCAGGGAAGGGAGGACATGGGAAAGTCCATGGCAGCAAAATTTGACCAGAAAATAAATGTGTGGATAAAGCTTCCTCCCAATAAATAACAGCTCTGTGTTTTGGAGTGGTGAATAGTTGTGAATAGTAAGAGGAAAATAACTCTTAACAGAATGACTGTATAACAGATGGCACTAAAAATTTCAAAGAAACCCAAGCTATATTTCTTAGCAGAGCAAGGAACAAGTTCATAAGATCTGAAAGTAACACTTGTTACAAAAAAAAAATTTGCAAATGGGATTTCTTTTTTCTGGGAATACATTTTTTTCCTACTTAAAAATAGACAAGAAAGAAAAAAGGAAGGAAGGAGGGAGGGAGGAAGAAAAGGAAAGAAGGAAATAGAAAGAAAGAAAAAGAAAGAAAAAAGAAAGAAAGAAAGGAAGGAAGGAAGGAAGGAAGGAAGGAAGGAAGGAAGGAAGGAAGGAAGGGAGGAAGGGAGGAAGCAAGGAAGGAAGGGAGGGAGGGAGGAAGGAAGGAAGGAAGGAAGGAAGGAGGGAAGGAAGGAAGAAAGGCCACATTATTCTGATATTTTATAGTTTGTCTTCTTTGAGGATCTCTGATACTCAGTCTTGCTTTCTTATTTCATTCCAGTATATGGCCCAAGTCTTTTTATTCATTTTAATTTATATTTTGAAAGGATTGTGGGATCATATCTTTAGAGCGAGAGGGGACCTTAGAGGCCATTTGGGGCTCATTCCCTCATTTTACAGCAGAGGAAAATGAGTTCCATAGATGTTAAACAATTTTTCCAAAACCACAGAGGAAGTAAGTAAAAGTTGTGTTGATGTACTTCATTTCTATAGCACAGTCATTTCCAAATCTAAATCCTCACTAATATTCCACTCACCTCATTTTGACATCTAGTGATCTTTCCCTTGTAACAAAGAAAAATAATTACGAAAAACTAAAAGACACAGCAATTGTGTCTAATAACATATGCCACCTTTTACATCAACATTCCCCTACCTTTTGAAAGAAAGGACAGGAAATACGTTTCTTCATCTTTTCTTGGGAACAAGATCATTTATTTTCATTAATTTTTATTGATATAATTTTCTTTAGCATATCTTTTATTTATGAATATATTGATTCCTCTTCTCCTACACCATAAGTCATCCTTTATAACAAGAAAGAGAGGATAAAAATAGAAAGAGAGGAGAGAGACATTGATAGCAAGACATACAGAGAAAGAGAAATAGTGAGAGAAAAAGGAAGGAAGGAGGAAGGAAAGGAAGGAGAGAGGGAAATAAGAAAGGAAGGAAAGAAGGAAGGAAGGAAGGAAGGGAGGAAGGAAGGAAGGAAGGAAGGAAGGAAGGAAGGAAGGAAGGAAGGAAGGAAGGAAGGAAGGAAGGAAAAAAAAGAAGGAAGGCAGCAGGTCAGCCAAACTAACCAACACCTCAACTGAACCTGAAAATGTATGCCATGTTTTGCATCTATAGTCCCTCACCTTGGTCTTTTGAATCAACTCATAGGAACGGAACTTGAGGTTTGTCAATCTTAACCCTTTTTAGCACAATCTGTCCACCTGAATTTATTTCATCTCATAATCTAGACACCGATGGTGGAGCAGACACATTTTAAATGCTTAGTGAGCAAAAGTACAAAGCTAATGGAGTGATCGACAGGCTAAATGTGGAGATAGCTCTTTTATAGGCTGTAAAATGGATACAAATTTTTCCATGAGATTTATTTGTTGGAATTCAGAGTAGGCTTCCTGAGAGGTCATTTCATGTGCATTGTCTTCAGTGTGAGGAAACCTTATTGTTTATTCATTTGCAACCAAGAATCCAAGCTCCCCTTCATAATGTCTTCTGATGCTTCATGACATGGAGAAGAAACTGATTTATCCAACTCTATGCCAATGGAGTATAAGCATGGAAAGGTCTTACCAAAATAGGAAGGCTTTCAGTAGTGGACTATATGAAAGCTGTCCTAGTTCAGAGAGGTTCATGGACCAAATTAAGGGATGGCGTTTGAAGGTCGCATTAATGGCACCTTGGAGGCTACTTAATATAATCAACTCATTTTACAGATGAGGGAATTAAAGCCTATGGAGGGAAAATGACTTGCCAAATGTCACAGTGAATATTAGACGTGAAATTTGAATCTGGCTTCTTTGATTTCAGAGGCAGTGCTCTTTTCACACTCTGCCTGAGAGAAACAGGAGTCATACCTCTGAGTCCTCCCAGTTTTGTATAGAATTAATTCTACTCAAAAACTTTGAAGGGAAAGTTGCTCAAATGATGGTGAAAAACTGAACCATGGAGGAATGAAGAGGAAGGCAGGGAAGTAGTGAAATTGTCAAATTGAAAAGAACTGCACAGATTGGTTATGTAAGAGAAATAAATAGGCTGAGAAACAATGGATTAGATCTCATTGGTTGGATATGCTCCTCCTAAGTAATATTAAGAAATTGCAAGAATAATTCATTTTCATTCTTGTAGAGGAGAACATTTCTCTCATATCTAGTCAAGTATCAAGCCCTGTAAATTTTCTTGACTGATCCCTTCCCTTTGACCTCACTTTCACTATTCTGGTCTATGGGATGTTAGGGAAAAACTAGCAGCTCTGATTTGAGGGTTTGTTGAAACTTTTTCAGGGCTGCTCAATGACTTGAATTTTTTATTTTTTCCACTTAATAGTATTTTATTTTTTTCCAATCATGCATAAAAATAATTTTCAACGTTTACTTTTATAAGATTTTGAGTTCCAGTTTTTTCTCCCTCCCTTCCCTCCTCCCACCTTTCCTTCCTTTCTCCCACCCTTCCTCCATTCCCTAGGACAGCAAGCAATCTGATATAGGCTATACATGTACAATCATATTAAATATATTTCCACATCAGTCATGTTGTAAAAGAAGAATCAAAACAAAAGGAAAAGAAATGCAAGAAAGAAAAAAAGATAAAAATAGTATGCTTCGATCTGCATTCAGACTCCATAGTTCTTTCTCTGGGTATGGATAGCATTTTCTATCATGAGTTTTTTTGAAATTGTCTTAGAACACTGTATTGCTGAGAAGAGCTAAGTCTATCAAAGTTGATAATTGCACAATGTTTCTGTTACTGTGAACAATTTCTCCTGGTTCTGCTCCCTTCATCCAGCATCATTTCATGTCAGTCTTTCCAAGATTTATTTCTGAAATCTGCCTGGTCATCATTTCTAATAGCACAACAATATTATATTACATTCATATATCACAACCATGTTCACTCATTCTCCAATTGATGGTAATCCCCTCAATTTCCAATTCATTGCCACCACAAAAAAGACCTGTTGTAAATGTGTGGGTCCTTTTCCTTGCTCAGCCACTCTTGATGTCCACCTTCACTTAATTCTCACCTGTGGCTCCAAGAAGCTGTAGCATGCATAGTGGCCACACCCTGGTAAAACTGCCTCAACATATGGCTAAACCAGGTTGAGGATAACCAGCAGGCTTCAAGCTTCAAATCCATTAGTGAGTTAGGGATATACATATATGTATATATATGTGTATATATATATATTTCTGCAAAATGAGACAGTTGGCTTAGATCATATATATATATATATATATATCCCAAGAATTTGAAGACTTCCTCCAGTAGAATGGGGAGAAGAGAGCAATTCGGTCCAATGGCCATAAAGGTAGCTGAAATTATAGAGAGCTTAAAGTTTGGTCAGGCATCAAAGACACCAAGGTCATCCACGGCAGCCCAGACTATCACAGTCATCCTGACTTTTGTCTTGCTACTGAACTTCAATGACTCTGGAAGAGAGAGTGAAGCTGATGACTTTGTACATCTCTGCCTCAATTAAGTCCAATACAAATGCAAGTTAAAACATTACCTATGATGTCACCTCTTTTCTTCAAATTAAATACTTATTTTTAGTTTTCAACATTCACTTCCACAAGATTTTGAGTTCCAGATTTTCTCCTCATCTCTCCCCTCTGTCCATCCCAAGTTTACTTCTTTCCCAATATGCACTCCTTTCTATCACACTCCTCCCTTCCCTCATGCCTATCTTTATTTTCTTGTAAAGCAAGATAAAGTTCTATACGACATTACCTGTATATCTTATTTCCCAGTTGCATGTAAAAATAATTTTTAACACTCATTTTTAAAACTTTGACTTCCAAATTATCTCCCTTCCTCTCCCTCTATCCTCCCCCATTGAGACACCTATCAACTGTGGTATGGCTAAACAAGTTATGGCATATGAATGTGATGGTAAGAAATGATGAGCAGGTGGACTTTAGAAAAACCTAGAAAGACTTACATGAACTGATGCTGAGTGAAATAAGCAGAACCAGAACACTGCACACAGTAACAGCAACATTGTATGATGACCAACTTTATTTTGCTTCATTGTTTGAGTATCATTCCATCAAAGTCACCTTATATCCATACCCTCTGTCTATATATACTCCTTCTAATTGTTCTTACAGTAATAAAACTGTTAGGAATTACAAATATTATCTTGCCAAGTAGAAATAAGAAACAGCTTAACATTATTGAATTTCTTATGTTTTTCTCTTTCTTGTTTCTTTTTTGCCTTTCTATGTTTCCTTTGAGTCTTGTATTTAGAAGTTAAATTTTTTATTCAACTCTGATCTCTTAATTAGAAATACTTGAAAGTCCTCTATTTTGTTAAATATTCATTTTTGTTTTATGTTTTCCCTAAGAGGTTATATTCAATTTTTCCGGGTAGGTGATTCTTGATTATATTCTATCTCCTTTGACTTCTGGTATATCATGTTCTGAGCCCTCCAGTTCTTTACTGTAGAATCTTCCAAATCCATAATTCTGACTGTAGAGCCACAATATTTGAATTGTTTCCTTTGTACTGCTTGCAATACTTTCTCCTTGATCTGTGAGTCTGGAATTTGGCTATGATGTTCTTGGGAATTTTTATTTTGAGGTCTCTTTCAAGTAGTGATTAGTGGATTCTCTCAATTTCTATTTTGCTCTTAGGTCCTAATACATCAGAGAAGCTTTCTTTAATAATTTCTTGAAAGTTGTTGTACAGGTTTTGTTGTTGTTATTGTTGTTGCCATGGCTTTCAGAAGGCCCCAAAATTATTTTATTATCTCTCCTGAATCTTTTTACTAGTTGTTTTTCCTCTGAGAAATTTCATTTTCTTCTCCTTTTTTGATTTTGTTTTATCATATCTTCATGTCTCATAGAGTCATTAGGTTCCACTTGTTCAATTCTAATTTTTAAGGAATTATTTTTTTCACTAAACTTTTGTACTACCTTTTCCATTTGGTCAATTCTGTTTTTCAGGGAGTTATTTTCCTCAATAACTTTTTGTGTATCTTTTCCCATTCTCTTGACTCTTTTTTCATGATTCTCTTGCGTTATTCTCATTTCTTATCCCAATTTTTCTTCCACTTCTTTAATTTGCTTTTTAAAATTCTTTTCAAGCCCTTCTTGGAATTGTTTTTGGGCCAGAAACCAAATTACATTTTTCTTTGAGACTTCATATGTATCCATTTTAAGCTTATTGACCTCCCTAACACCAGAGTAACTTTCTATAGTCAAGCTCTTTTTATGTTTTTTTTTTTTTTGGGGGGGGGGGGTTGCTAATTTTTTTTGTATTTTTTTTGACTTGATGTTTCTGTATAAGAGTTGAGATTTGGTCCTGTACTGTCCCAATCTTT
The DNA here is from genome assembly GCF_028372415.1 of Notamacropus eugenii. Classification (NCBI taxonomy): domain Eukaryota; kingdom Metazoa; phylum Chordata; class Mammalia; order Diprotodontia; family Macropodidae; genus Notamacropus; species Notamacropus eugenii. Next base: position 392,271,690 of record NC_092874.1, on the reverse strand, counting down.
TAGTGCTGGGTCTCTGGATCTTTCTGCTGGCTTTCATGCGGTTTTCTCTGGAGACTAGGTTTCCCTACTGGCTTGTACTTGGGGGTGGGACCATCTTGTTGGCCTCCTCTGGGTGTAGAGTTTAGCTGCTGGCCTGTTCCAGGGGTGGAGTCCTGTTGTTGGGTTGCTATGGAAACAGGGTCTCTCTGCAAGAAGGCCCTGGAGGAGGAATTTTGTTGTTGATCTCCCCTTGGGATAGGGTTCTGCTTCTGGACTACTATGGAAAGAGTGTGTCTCTGCCGGTAGGCCCCAGAGATGGAATCTGCAATGAAGTCAAGGCCTGGCTAATGGATTGTACTGAGGGTGGGGTTGCTTGGGTGGAGCCTTGCTATGCTCACTTGCTTAGAGGACTGCTGGTTTATAGGAGGGCAGGGCGTCACTGGTAGAGTGCCCTAGGTTCAGAACTCAATTGCAGGCCCCCTGCTGTGAGACTGGCTACTCCTGCTGTTCTTGGACCATGCTGCCTTCCCACCCAAGCTGCTTCCTTGCTCCTAGATCAATTCTGTGGGTAATTTAGGACGGTCTCAGAAAGTTCCTTCCTTACTCTGCCATCTTGACACTAGAAGTATTTGACTCATTATTATAAGAGGTGAATGACCATAGTTTTCACTGCCTTTATGAACATGAGTGGGGCTTTTGATGGCAACCAAGTTTCTTCCCGAAGGAAAAGCTTTAAGGATAACTATAAATTCCACTGTTTTAAGGATAACTATAAATTCCACTGTTTGATGTTCAGAGGTCTTTGCAACCCAATCTTATCTTACCTTTCTGATCTTGTTATGTTTTACTCCCCCCTCATGCTCTTCATTTCAGTGATGTTGACCTATTCCATATTTAAAGCACTTACATGCCTTTGCAAGGGTTGTCTCCAATGCCTAGAAGGTGCCTTCCCTACCTCCGGGAACGGCTGTCTTCCTTTTAGACTCTCAGACAAAGTGACAGTTTCTTCATGACAACTTTTCTGGTCACCCCAGCTGCCACGACTTCCCCTTCCAAACTTGCTTTCTATTCTTTTATGTATATATTCTTTCCATATGTATGTGTATATGCACTGTACTCTCCATTAGGATGTAATCTCCTTGATGTCAGAGATTTCTTTGTAGCCAGCATCTAGAGCAGTTCCTGACACATAATAGATCGCTTTTATGTAGCAATTGAAGGTTTGCAAAGCACTTTACATGGATAATTAAGAAAAGCTATTGCAGATTCATAGAATGTTAGCCTTTATCTTGCTCAATACGCATTATGAGAGAGAAGAAAACAATGGGTAATTGAAAATTGTCTGTAGTGATAAGTTCTTCTAAGACAGAAATGAAATCTCTACAACAGATGCCTCTGAACCATGCAATTCCTTAATGGCTCATGAAATATTAATAAGCTTTTTGAGCCTAATTTTAAAAATCAGCACTAAATTATTTAATAGTTCTTAAAAGGGGTGTAAAACCCCTAAACATGAAGAGAGGTGCCTGCACTTACTAAATTAAGTTAGCCATATGGTACATTACCATTTTAGATTTACAAGGACATCATTTTTTTCTTGTTCTTAATGGATACACAGGGATTCGGGAAAGATGTTGTGGGATCACCATTAGCCTTCTTGTTTCTCTGAGAAAGATTGCTTGGGTGATACTTTGGCCTATTTTAGCTCAACTCTTAGGCTTTTAATGGTTACTTTAATTGATGAAGTACCCACTAATGGACTCTTTGGGGGTGAGTAACTATCCCAGCTTTGAACACAATCTCATTCTCCTAATGTGACCTTTTACACGCACAACCTATGAGGCACAAATTAGGTGAGACTGTGGCTAACCTTCTGCCTTGATCTTTGTCTTTTCCCTTTAGCTGCATAGACTTAAAGGAATATCAGGTTGATAAACAGCTGGGCATCCCAAATGTCGGGAAAGAGTAATGAAAACCATGTTGGATTTGGTGTTTGATGATCTAGATTAGAATCTTAGCTATTATTAGCTACAGGCGTGATCTTGTGCAAACCATTTCTTATTGGACTTTTCTACAAAATGAGGCAGTTGGCTTAGATCATCTGGTTCCTACAGGCTCTAAATCCCATGATCTTATAAATGGGACCTCTATGAGTCAATCAACAAATACCTATATGGGTCACCTACTATGGGATGGTGGTGGCATTGATGGGGGAGTAGGCAATATGTTATAGAGGGTGAACCATGATACTACAAGAGAATACAACAAACATTTGTTAAACAAGTAGTATATGCAGAGCATTTTGCTAGCAAATGGAAGGGACAGTGCTATCTAAGACTCAACCCTGTCCTCAAAGAGTTTATAAGCTAGGAAACTGAAATCACCAAGACCTAAGCTCAAAGGTGGGCAATAAAAGTCACAGGTGGTAAAGCTGCAATATAGATGTTTTGAGCTAGGAAGGACTTTAGAGATCATCTATTTTGTTTTTACAGATACAGAAGCTAGGATCTATAGAAGAGACATGACTTGATTCAATTCACACAGAAAGTTAGTGGTGAAGTTGGGATTAAACCCAAGTCTACTGACTCCGTGCCCAGTAATGCTCACCACTAGTATAGTTTAGTGGTGCTACATCATAACAGCTTGATTGTGGTATGGTGCTTCTATATTGCTACTGAGTGTTTCTGGCAAAAAGAAGGGAGAGGGAAGGAGAGGAAAGGAAGGAAGAAGAGAATAGAGGAGAGGAGGGGAAAGAGAGAAGATGAACAGAGAAAAGGGAAAGGGAAGGGAGAGGAAGGAAGAGGAAAAAGGACAAAGGAAGAAGAAAGAGAAGTGGAGGGGAGGGGAAAGGAGGAAATATCAGAGGAGAGAAGAAGGAAGGGAGAGAAGGGGGAGGTAAAGAAAGGGGAGAAACTGCAACACAGAATTCAAAGAACTCCAGAGCTGGCTGAAAGAACTTATCAAAGCAACATGTTGTTCGAGTGTGTACAACCTAGGAACACGACAACTAATTTGGAGGATGTGGAGGGCAACTAGGAGGAAAAGGACCTTAAGATGAAATGAGATTTAAGATGTATGAGATTCAGTTGAAGGAACTGAGGATGTTTAAATTGTAGAAGGAAAGACACTAAAAGCATCCAGTAGCTGTCTTCAATTTTTCGAGCAGTTACTTTTTGAAAGAGGGATTCAATTATGGTTTTTTAACTTGGAGTCCATGGAGAGCTATCAGGAGGATCTTTCATCTTTACTAGAATAAACAATTACATCTTTATTTCTCCGAAACCCTAATTAAAATTTAGCATTTCTTTCAATTATGAAAGTAGGCAAAAATATTACTCTGAAAAGAGTTCCATTGGCTCTACCAAACAGCCAAAGGGGTCCATGACAAAAAAGTATCAGGAACTCCATGATTAGACTTATTGATTCTCCTTGATCCCTGAAGGAAAAATCAGGAACAATGTATAGGATTTGCAAAGAGGCAAATTTAATTTCGATATAAGGAAAATTTTTCTTCAAAAGTAAAGATAAAAATAATTTTTTTTTAAATTTTGAAAAATTGAAAAACTTGGGATACTTCTTGTCATGGATGTTGTAGGGTGAATTCTTCTTCAGAACTTGGACTAAGATCAGAGAATAATGGCTCTTGTAATGAAAAGAACTTCAAAGATTATTTAGTCCAACTCTGTCTAAGGTTGTTGTTTGTCCTTCATTTTTGAAGAGCACCATGACCTCAGGGAGTTGATGCCATGACTTACAAGTGAATGGTTTTAAGTGAGGGAAGGCTGTGCAAGGTCACCTGCCTCAGTCTCTGCTCAGAAGTCATCTGGGTCCAGTGACCAGACATAGATCAGGATGATTGGAGATGGCCCCAATCCAACTCCTTCACTTTATGGATGAAGGAGATGCATAATAAGAAAGACAAGTGACTTGGCCAAATCACCCAGGTAGTAAGTGTCAGAGATGAGATTTAAATTCAAATCCTCTGACTTGAGAGCCAGCAACTACTGTCCTGTCAACTCTGAAATCTCATGAGGACTGAATGGGGTAATGTTAACAAGGGTTCCATTGCCACTATCTGAGGAAGACCTTTGGCAAATGATTTTCCATCTTTCCCCAGGATTTTTTATCTAATGATGTGGTGAGTGAAATCGTCACTCAATATGGTTCTAAATAGATAATAACAGATCATTAAACAATCTAGTTCTTCCTTTCCCAGTCATGATTATTTTCCACATGCCTCAGTTTTGCAATCATTTTACCTAATCCACCCCCTTGTTCCAGGAAGTTGAAGGTCTAAGAGGAATTTCAAAGAGACATACTTTGCTGTACCACAGATATCTCCCTTAATCTCTTGAGCAAATGTTTTCTCACTGACACACTCAGAACAAACTACTCCTGCAGAGAACTTCTATTAAGGGGGATATTTTGAAAGTATCACCAAAAATTGCCAAATTTTATCTTTTTTTCAAAACTAATACCATAATGTTCTATTGTGTAAGGCAATGAAGGCTTGTCTTGGATGGATAGATGGAAAGATAGATAGACAGACAGATACATACACACGCACACCACATATATGTATGTATATATATATCTATATCT
>NC_092874.1:392239609-392264609 GCF_028372415.1 Notamacropus eugenii | reverse complement strand
TTGCGGGAGGTAGCGTGAAGGAGAGGGGAACAAGATGGCATCTGGTGAATTTGTATCTGGAGTGTGGGCCCAGATTTAGCATGCAAATCATCAGAACACCAGTTAGAGGAAAGAATGGATCCAGGGTGGGAGTTCCAGGAATGAAAGGGTTACATATTCCAAGATTTGGTTGCTTATCCAGGCAGCTGGTAAGCAGTAACATCCAGAATCATGGTCTTGAGATTCTTCACTAGCTAGTAACATACCCCTTTAGTTCATCCATTTCCTTTCTAAAATGGTGTCAAGAACTGAATACAGCTCCCTAAATACAGTACCATGATCTAACCAAACTGAAGGGGCCATCCCTTCAGTAACTACTTAAAGAAGCCTATCCACTGAATGGGTGTATCTCACTCAAAGAGAGAATCTGATAAGACCTTAGCCTAAAATAGTCTCTCACATTGCATCCTGGGCTATCTCTAGCCTTCTTGATGAATATCTGGCCACTGCACCCAGATGACTCAGAAGAAGAAAGTAAGATTGGTGACCTTGTACATCCCTCCCTCACTCAAATCAAAGTCAACTGCAAGTCTTATCATCATCTTGATGTCACGGTCCTCTACAGGAACATGGGACAGACAAACACAACATAGTCTAACCAGAGCAAAGTACAGAAGGAATATTATTTTTCATATCTGGAATATTATAGTCCTCAATGTAGCCTAAGACATTTTTTCTACTCCATCACCCAGCTGACAAATCCGTGATACCCTACTATCAGATGCTTTTTTCAGTTGATTTTCTATCTAGCCATATCTTTCTATCTTATAATTGTGGCAGCTAGGTAGTACAACAAATTGAACACTAGACTTGGAGTCGAGAAGATTAAAGTTCAAATCTGACCTCAAAAGCTTACTAGCCCTGTGACCCTGGGCAAGTCACTTAACTTCTATTTGCCTCCGTTTCTTCATCTGTAAAGTTGGGATCATAGCAGCTTCTATCTCTCAGGATTGTTGTAAGGATCAAATAAGATAATAATTGTAAAGTGCTTAGCATAGAGTCTGGTACATAGTAAGTACTATGTAAATTTTAATTACTATTACTGTGAATTTTCTGAAACCTAGTATAAGAGTGTATAGAGCAAAGTTCATTTCAGAGGATGCTCTTTTCAGACATCGAACGAACAATCTGAGTGACCAAAACATATGTACTATAATGGGTACAAAATTTGGAATGGTCCATTCACGACTTGTAAAGAACATGCAGCTTGGAAAGGTTCATGGTCTCAGTGACTTATTTTACTACATTGTAAAGAGGTAGGTGATCCTATCAGACTGCGATTGGCCAGTATAAAGAAGTGTCCTCTTCTAGACTACTTTGAAGTAGTCGAGCCATGGAGAAGTCCTTCAATCAACCTGAAAGGATTCTATGGCCTTAACTATTTAATGAAGGCAACTGACATCACAGAAGAAATGTTTTGAGATCAGCTCAGATCAGCTAAGCCCCCTGAGGCCTATGTAAAACAGCAAACAGCAGCTGTGAGATCAGTTAAGAGAAAAGTTCTAGGAGACAAGAAGAGACATCTTCTTAAAAAGCACTTGGATGATCAGAACTTTTTCCTTGTTTCTTTTTTCTTTTTCTCCTTATACCTTCTGAAGAATACAGAAAGCGGGATGGGGGCTTCATTTATTCCCCCCCTCCTTTGTCAGTGATATATTACAACAGGAATATGCAACTAGAGTCTGTGCGTCACAAGAAAGCAGACTTAGGGAGCCCATCAGAACAGTGCGCCCAGTAAAGCTCCTGTATCCAGGACAGTAGTGTGAGGACCTCATGAAAAAAGGCATATGGCATGGAGGTAGTGGAGGTACATGATGCCTTGGGCACACAGTCCTTACGTATGAGCCTTTCTAAAAAGAGTACAGCCAATTCTACTTTAATCCTTGTTTTGAAAATGCACACTTATTCTAATACAATTGAATTATCATTAAACAATTTAAATATAATATACATTTTATGTTTGCTTCTACTCAATTTTGTTTATGAGGAACAGTGAGAATCCAGAAAACTGTGCCACTTCACAGTAAGTCACAAGCTACACTCCTGTGAAGGTTCATTTCCACAGTCGTACTACAGGTCTTTTTCAAGCTGAAGTACCGTATTTTCTGTATATCTTCTGGTGTGGGAGCTGTGGATAGTGGAGGGCTGACTTGTACTACTCCCTCACCTTCTGCCTCCAATCCTGAGGCCTGGTTAACTTGAGAGAGACTTTAACAGCCTGGTTCCCTTGGGAAACCTTTGAAAGGTTTGAAAACTCACTGCAAGGGCGGGGAATCTTTGGCCTCAAGGCTACATGTGGATGTCTAGGTCCTCAAGTGTAGCCCTATGAGTTTGGATTCTGTCAAAGGGCCACACTTGAGGACCTACAGGGCTACATGTGACCTTGGGGTCAAAGGTTCCCCACCCCTGCTTGAACCATTCCCATGATTTCATAGAATTGCATCTTGTATCTCTTTATAGAGTTGCACGTTGCCTTGCACATAGATATTCATAGAATGGTCAATAATAGCGTGACCAATAAATGCTTCTGTCCTGATTAATAGACTTGATTTTTCACTCTTTACAACACTTATGGGAAAACAACCTACTGTAACATCAGATAGGTATCTGAGTGGCATAGAGAATAGAATGCTGGGCCTGGAGTCAGGAAGACTCATCTTCCTGAGTTTAAATCTGGCCTCAGACACTGACTAGCTATGTGACCCTGGGCAAGTCACTTTACCCTGTTTGCCTCAGCTTCCTGATCTGTAAATGAACTGGAGAAGGAAATGATAAACCAGAAGTGTCTCTGCCAAGAAAATCCCCAAATGGAGTCATGGAGAGTTGGACATGATTGAAAAATAAAAACAACTTAAAAAAATAACATCGTCAGTTACCATCTCCCCCTATATTTCCACATGAAACCTACCTTTAACTTCCTCCATTGCTAGTGTCCTCTATTCCAAACTACTTTGTATTTAACTTTTATATAAGTTGGTAGGTATTCACTTTATAATTATGCTGGATATGCCAATATATGTACCTCTTGCCTCCTCTTTTAGAACATAAGCTATTTGTAAATTCAGGTTTTTTCCTTCTTTTTGTTTGTTTCCCCAGTGCCTGGCAATACCTGGTGCATAGCAGTTATTAGACTGATTCGTTGCTTTGTACATGACATTCCTCTACCTTTCTACCTAGTTTTAATCACCAAATAGATGTTGCCTCAGTCAGAATGAGACCTGTTAAAGAACCTCAGCCTAAGAAGGCCAAGGTCTCCCGGTGTACCCAAGGTCATCTCCAGTTGTCCTGATTCAGATGGCTCTGGAGGAGAAAGTAAGGCTGGTGACTTTGCACAGCCCTCTCCCACTTAAATACAATTGACTTGCATGTCATGACATCACCTTTCTGAGGTCCTCTTTGATAATGAAGGACAAACAACATGTGAATCGGTCGTTTTCCCCACATCTCACATGTATTTTCTCTCTTTTCATATCTGTTCAGCTCAAGGGCTACCTCCTGCTTGTGGCCTCTCTGGTCTCCCAAGTTACAAACAGACTCCTTCCCTATTCCTTTGTTTTTATTTTATATAGAGGTAGTTGGGATAAAGAATTGGCCTTGGGATGACCTGGAGTCAAGTCTTATTAAAGAACAAATATTTGGTCAAAAGGTTCTGGGAAAGTCACCCAGTGTCTTAGTGATTCACAGGCAGTACTCTGAGACTAGAAATTACAGTAAAGGGGTTGTTTTGATTGGAAGAAGCTCCTCATTAACAGTGGCTCATACCAGTGAAATCGCATGTGTATCCATCATACAGGATGTCCTGAAAGTCAGTTTTAAGCTCTAATGACCTCAGAAGTACAAAGGCTATAAACTTACAAAAAACAACATTTGAAAAGTTAATTGTACAAGCTTTAAAATAATGGATAGATTTCTTATCAAAATTCAATGTAGCTATAGTTATTCCTTCCATATTGCAGGGGTTGGAGGTATGGCATCCCCTTGATCTGGAAAATTTATGTAAAATTTTTTGGTCCTTCCTTCGTACTAGAGAACTATTATGGTATTAAAATATAAAATATGTTGATATTATGCAATACTCTACATATTTTTTTTTACATTTCTGAATTTCTAAACTTTTTCAATATCATTTGCTTTCCCCAAAAATTCCCATTTAATTTCTTATGCTGACCCATGATATATCAGAACCACAATGGGGAAAGCCATGATGTGGAAGGGACACATTACTCTAACATACCTGTTACATTGCTCTGAAAAATTTCTGAACTTTGTAAAAATAGTCATCAGTTGCACTCAGTGATGGAAAGGATTCCATTTATAATCCTAGCTTTGAGATCATCCAAAGAACAAGGCTTTTTTTATGGAGGGGTCAGTTTGGTCACCACCCCAGAAGAAATAACCAATGAAGAGAGATCAAATGAGTCAAACAAGAGCATCTTTTCTACTGATCTACCATCTGAGGAGGTGTGATCCAAGAACTCATGGACACAAGATGTGCAGCAAGGTGGTGCCATAGTGCACAGAGTGCTAGCCCTGAGGTCAGGAAGACTAATCGAGTTCAAATCCAGCCTCAGACACATAGTAGCTGTGTGACACCAGGTAAGTCATTTAACCCTGTTTGCCTCAGTTTCCATACCATAAAATGATCTGGAGAAGGAAATGGCAGTATCTCTGTGAAGAAAACTCCAAGTGAGGTCATGAAGAGTCAAACATGACTGAAAACAACTGGACACAATGCACAATGACTGAGTATCTCATCTTGTTAAAATTAAAATTTTAAAAATATTTTTTTAAAAAAATCATAAACCTAAATGAACAAAAAGAAAATTTAAAACTAAACATTTCAATATGTTTCTGGGAAGTTTGTAGCAGTTTTATTTCTAGATTACTGAAACTTAAAATTACACTAAAACTTATATGTATATATCTATATGTGTACCTGTGTATGTATTTATATCTATTTGTGTGGAAAGAAAAATAGATACAAAATTTACTTAGTATCATAGAATTATAACTGGAAGGGACTTTTGAGGACATCAAATCCAATTCTTTTATTTTACAGATAAGAAAAATGAGAGTATCAGAGTAGGTCTCATTTCTTTTTCATCATGAGCACAACCTCTCTGAGAGCAAGGAACTGTTTTGTTCCTGTCTTTGTGTCTCCAGTGCCTTAGCAACACATCTACCACATAGTAAGCACTAAATTGCTACTCACTGAATGAATGAAAGACCAAATGGGCATAGCCTAAGGGTGCTCTGAGATCCAAAAGAGAAAATGGTTTCCCTCCACCCACAGATTCTTAAGATACCTCAGATTTAATTTGCTTTCCCAGATGATCACCATAATAGCAAATGAGAAGTTCAAAAAATGAAAATGAGAAATAGTATGGTAATGAGCCATTCTGAAGCAATTAAAATGTTTCATTATGTGCTACCTAAACCAAGGCACCTCTGGCAAGAAACAGGTGTTCCCCATTTATCCCATCAATAAATTAAACCACCCTTGTTGGAATGCTATTTCCTATCATGTGGGGTGTTCACCACATGGCTTAGTTCTTACATTCATTTATTTCCCAAGGTGAAAGAATTCTTCAGATATTACCGCTCTTCTTACCTGAATCTTTTCTTTAACTCCTGCAAAGTTATGTTAGATCGTAGACTCTATTTTAATTTATATACATGGATTGGCAAAGAGCTCCACTTTGAATAAAAGGAAGATTGTATTACCCTAGAAATAACTCTTGCCTTTGCTGCATTAGAGGTACTTATAGGTGAGGCAGTGGATAAAGTGCTGGGCCTGGAGTCAGGAAAACGTGAATTCAAATCCAGCCTCAGAAAATTAATAACTGGGTGACTCTGGAAGTCAGTCTCCATTTGCTTCCTTTTCCTCAACCACAAAATAAGAATAATAACAATACCAATTTCCTAGGGCTGTTGTGAGGATCAAAGGAGATCTTGTTTATAAAGTGCTTAGTTCAGCGTATAGCTTGTAGTGGGTGCTTAATGAAGGTTTCCTTTGTCTCTACTTTTATACTTCCTCCTTCCTTCCTTCCTTCCTTCCTTCCTTCCTTCCTTCCTTCCTTCCTTCCTTCCTTCCTTCCTTCCTTCCTTCCTTCCTTCCTTCCTTCCTTCTTATTATCCAGATCCTATTCATCCTCCAAAACCTAATTTATGCCCTACCACCTCCAGAAAATCTTTCACGATTGTTATTCCCCATATCAATCTCCCCCTTTGACTTTACACAGCACTTGGGCTTTCTTCTAGCCTCTTTTCTCTCTTTTTTTTCCATTTCATGATGGATTCACTAATTTGTTGGGTACATCTTTTCTTCTCAACTAGAGTATAAGCGCCTTTCCATTCCCACGACAATGATACTAGTTCAGGATTTCATCACCTTTTGCCTAACTATATAGTAAGAACCTACTATTTTGTCTTTATGCCTCTAGATTTCACACCTTCCCTTCCATGTGAAGAAACTGAGGACAATTTTCAGTCTGCTCCTAGGGATCTGTTCTGTAGCAAAAACAGAGAAGCCAGATTGTGATTGATGGAGGAATTTTTTTAAAAAAAAGTGAAAATATGAACAGGAAAATGTCATAAAAACCTAGCATTCAAGAAGATTAATCAATAGAAATAGCAAAGTTTGGCAGAGAAGCAGGTTTGGGCAAAGAGGTAATCAGTTCTACTTTATACTGAAATTTGAGGGAACTCTAAAAAACAATAAGGGATTAATATATATGTCTGAAAATCATCTTCATAGAGATAATGACTGAATCCATGGAGAATAGATATCAGTGCCTGAAGCAAATATATGTGGTGAAAGCCACTAAGGTGTGTTCCATAATATGTCTGCATATGGATAAAGAAAGGTACCCCGGAATAATTCACCTACTTTACGATTTTGTGGAGGCCAGTCCTTTTTAGCTTTTAGCTTCTATCCTTGTTGTTTCTATTATGACCTAGAATAGATGACCATATTTAATTCAAAGCATTTCAAAAAAATCTGTCTTCAAAGCTATATTCAAAGTACTCAAAAAATAGCATGCTTTCTTCCAAGACCATCCCTTCGGTACAAGTCTATTAGGTAGCATAGTAGAGCAAGGCAGCTTCAGGAAGATGAATGTCAATGGCAGTAGTGGCAGGAATGATTTATGGGAGAAAATATATGTTATATATGGCTTCCTAGGTTCTCTGTCAATTTTTGTGGTTTCTCTCAACGTAGACCTGCCATTATTAATATTAAAAGTCAGTTCTACGCAGGAATTCAGCATCAGGCTCACAAAATAGGCTGGCCTGATTTTGCTCCTAGTCCCCGATTACATGAGATTTTCCCCTTTATAATCAGTATCACAAAAATCACCTCTAATCAGTATTATTTAAACCTTCAATTTTCTTCATTTTCCTCAAAGCAAAAAGAACCTGGCATCAAAGAAATTTCTCCCAGTGACCCCATTTCTTTTCAAGTATGACTTAATTGGACAGTTCACACTGCCTCAGCCATTTTGTATCATTGCACAAACCTAAATTTTGACTTACATGCACATTTCAGCATTGATCTAAAGATAAGTTTGAGTGGAAGGTCTAGATAAGACAGTAAGCTATTGGATATAATCTCCCCTTTTCTTGCCTAATGGGGTTATCCATGGGAATATTATGCAAAAAAAAATATTGTACTGAGGCCCTGTGTTTGAATCCTTGCTTCTCTACTTACTAATCAGCTGTCTCATCAGCAATATGAGAGAACTGGAGTAAGTAACCTTTGAGACTTCTTCAAGTTCTGAATATATTGTGATACCTGGAGATACCATCCACTTGCATGGAGGTTCCCCAAATATGCTTTCTAGATTCAAGATACTCTGGCTTTCCAACCACTCAAATTCATAGATCACAAATTGAGCCCCCATCTACATGAGTACTTTTACTAGTCAGCCAAAGGGCAAAATTAGCTTAAAGTCATTTATGAAATGGCATACTGATAAAATTCTGAAGTAATATTCCCACAGTGTTCTAGGGCATATTCTAAGCCACAAATATGCACAGCATCAGTAGGAGAAGTAGCCAAGTCTAAGGACTATCTATGAAGTAAGACATACAGGGTATAGATATGGCCAATGCACATGCATAGTGGCTTAAATCATGTTTCTGATGTGTCAAATGTTGTCTTGTGGAGATTTTCTGTTTCTCGCTTTTGGCTTTAGCTGGTACTACTTTATTTTTAAATTTATTTATTTTCAGTTTTCAACATTCCTTTCCACAAAATTTTGTATTTCAAATTTTCTCCCCATCTTCTCCCTTCTCCCCATACCAAGACAGCATTTGTTTTGATTATCCACTTTTCCAATCTGCCTTCCCTTACCACCACCACCCCCACCTTATCCCCTTCCCTTCTATTTTCCTGTAGGACCAGATAGATTTCTCTACCCCATTGCCTATGTATCTTATTTCCTAGCTGCATGTAAAAACAACTTCTAACATTCATCTTTAAAGCTTTAAGTTCCACATTCTCTCCCTTCCCCCCCCCTAGCCACCCTCATTGAAAAGGCAAACAATATGTTATACAAGTGCAGTCATGCAAAACACTTCCGTGCGAAAGATAATAGTCATGTTGGAAAGACTATCTCTATGCCCCTCTACCCTGTCCTGTTCTCCATTTATTCTATCCTCTCCTTTACCTGTCCCTCTAACAAAGTGTTTGCTTCCAATTACCCCTTCCCCCAATCTACTGTCCCCCTTCTCTTATCCTCTTCCCCCTTGCTTTCCTGTAGAGTAAGAAAAATTTCCATAACCAATTGAATGTTTATATTATTGTCTCCTGATGTCAAATATGACGAGAGGAAGGTTCATTTGTTCACTCTCATCTTCCCCTGAAGATTGTACTCAGTTTTGCTGGGTAGGTGATTCTTGGTTTTGATCCTATCTCCTTTGACCTCTGAAATATCGTATTCCAAGCCCAATGATCCCTCAGTGTAGAAGCTGCTAGATCTTGTGTTATACCGATTGTGTTTTCACAATACTTGAATTGTTTCTTTCTGGCTTCTTATAATATTTTCTCATTGATCTGGGAATTCTGAAATTTGACCACAATATTCCTAGGAGTTTCTCTGTTCGGGTCTTTTTCAGGAGGTAATCAGGGAATTCTTTCAATATTTATTTTGCCCTCTGATTCTAGAACATCAGGGCAGTTTTCCTTGATAATTTCATGGAAGATAATGTCTAGGCTCTTTTTTTGATCATGGCTTTCAGGTAGTCCCATAATTTTTAAATTGTTTCTCCTGAATCTATTTTCCAGGTCAGTTGTTTTTCTAATGAGATGTTTCACATTATCTTCTATTTTTCTCAAATTTTTCATTTCGTTTGCTAACTGCTTGGTTTAACTCATAGTCATTCACTTCCCTGAACTTAATTCTCTCTTTCAACGAATTATTTTGTTCAGTGAGCTTTTGAACCTTCTCCATTTGGCTAATTCTGCTTTTTAAAACCTCCTTCTCCTCATTGGCTTTTTGGACCTCTTTTTCCAATTGAGTTAGCTTCTTTTAAAAGCTATTATTTTCCTCAGCATTTTTTGGCTCTCCTTTATTAAGCTGCTAACTTGTATTTTAAGGTCTTCTATTGTCTGAGCTCAGTTTAAGTTCCATTTGGAGGTCCTGGAGGCAGAGGCCTTGACTTCCTCTGACAGTATGCCTTGCTCTTCCTCATCTGAAAGGATGGGGGGAGACACCTGTTCCCCAAGAAAGTAACCTTCTATAGTCTTATTTTTTTCCCTTTTTTGGGCATTTTCCCAGCCAGTTACTTGACTTCTGAATTTTCTCTCCACAACCACCTTGCTTACAGTTCTGCCAAACCAGCACTGGGGGCTGAGATTCAGATGAGCTGCTTCAAAGCCTCAGGGGCTTTAGGAGGGGGCAGGGCTGCTATTCAGTGTGAGATTAAGATCAGTTGCTCAGGAGGGGGCAGGGCTACCACACAGGGCTCAGTTCCCTCAGGGGGTTTATGATGAGACCTTCAATAATGGATGCAGGCTACTGCCTGCTTTGGGAGCCCAGTCTGCCACTGCCTCTATTGCTGCCACCTGAGAAGGTCCGAGTTATGGGGACACCCTGCTCCCTTCTTAGGCAGCTGAAAAGACCCTCTCACTGACCTTTGGCACCTACGGGTGGAGGGATCTTTGATGCCACTGGAGATTCTATCCCTGAAGCCTGCTCAGATCTGCTCCTTTTGATACTGCGTGGCCAAGGCAGGGCTAGGCTCTGCTGCACATCCAGTGTGAGACAGAACTTTCCCATCAGTCTTTCAGGTCACTCTGGGATAGAAATCTCCTCTGCTTCATTGTTCTGTAGTTTCTGTTGCTCTAGAATTTGTTGAGAGTTCTTCTTTACAGATATTTGGGCTGTGGGGTAAGAGCTAGCATATGTGCATCTTTCTACTCCAACATCTTGGCTCTATGGGTTAGTCTGATTTTAAAGCTATTATTTTCTTCAGCATTTTGGGGGAGTTTCCTTTATAAAACTGTTGACTAATTTTTCATGATTTTCGAGTATCATTCTCATTTCTCTTCCCATTTTTCCTCTTCTTATCTTACTTGATTTTCAAAATCCTTTTTGAGCTCTTGCATATCCTAAGACCAATTCATAGTTTTCTTGGAGATTTTTGATGTGGGAGCTTTGGCTCTGTTGTCTTCTTCTGGTTGTATGTGTTGATCTTCCTTATCACTAATGATGTCAGAAAATACCTGTTCACTGAGAAATTAAGAATCTATAGCCTTGTTTCTTTTCCCCCAGCTGCTCATTTTTTCTAGCCAGTTACTTGATGTTTGAGTTCTTTGTTAGATGGAGGGCTCCAGAAGTAGCCTCTGCTTCAGCAGCAGCTTCCATCACCCTGGGGCTGGGTCTGGATCATGTTCTCCTCTCAGCTAGGTGAGAGACCCTTCCCATTGACCTTCAAAGATGTCTTTGATGTTTGTGGGTTGAGAAGTCTAGAAACCTCAGCATTCAGCAATTCAGTGCCTTAAGGTCTGCTTCAGCTCTGTCCATGCAGGCTCAGCCCATGTGGAACTGCACTTCACTCCCAGCCTGGTATGATAGACCCTTCCTATCAATCTTCCAGATTATCTTGGGCTAGAATTTGTTCCAGATGTTCTTTCTTGACTTCTGCTGCTCTAGAATTGGTTTAGAATCATTTTTA
Source organism: Notamacropus eugenii (assembly GCF_028372415.1). Lineage (NCBI taxonomy): Eukaryota > Metazoa > Chordata > Mammalia > Diprotodontia > Macropodidae > Notamacropus > Notamacropus eugenii. The sequence goes on along the minus strand of NC_092874.1, from coordinate 392,253,392 downwards.
CAGGTTTTTTTGAGAGGTTTGGGGGGAGAGGTCTAGCAGGTCCCTGCTTCTAATCTGCTATCTTGGCTCTGCCACCTATTTTTTCTCCATAAGCTATTTCAGGTCTAACTTAGAGACATAGACTTAAACTTAAGTCCATTTAGAAATCCAACGGGGGGAGGTACAGAGCCAAGGTGACTGAGTAAAAGTAGTGCCTTCTTTGAACTCTACCCCCTAAATGCTCCAAACATCTGTAAAAAAATGACTCTAAATAAATTCTAGAGCTGAAGAACCCACAAAGTGACAGAGTGAAACAAATCTCCAGCCAAAGACAGCCTGGCGGGTCAATAGGAAGTCTCTATCACAACAGGCTGGGAGTAGAACAGAGAACAGTCCAGTGTGGGCTGCACCAGCAAACATGGAACCGAATAGACCTCAAGGGACTGATTCCCTGGCAGTTTCCAGACTTCTCAACCCACAAATACCAAAGACAGCATACAAGGTCAGTGGCAAAACTCTGTGCGATGTGGTCTTGGCCCACAGATAGTTGGGGATCAAGAACCTGATACAAAATCCTGAATACTGGGACAGTACAGCCAGTCCCACCCCTGGCCCCACTGGAAGCAGATTTCTACCTTGACAAAGAGAACTGTTTCTGCCTGGGAACATGAGAAAACAGTCCAAAAAAACCCTCAGACTATAGAATTCTTCTTTGTTGACAAAGAAGATCACAACATACAACCAGAAGAAGACAACAAAAGCAAAGCACCTATGTCAAAAGCCTCCAAGCAAAATATAAATTGGCCCCAGGCCATGGAAGAGCTCAAAAAGGATTTTGAAAATCAAGTAATTGAAGAAGAGGAAAAATTGAGAAGAGAAATGAGAGTGATGCAAGAAAATCATGAAAAATGAGCCAACAGCTTGCTAAATGAGACCCAAAAAAATACTGAAGAAAATAACACCTTAAAAAATAAACTAACCCAAACTGCAAAAAAAAGTCCAGAAAGCTAAAGAGGAGAATGCCTCAAAAAGCAAAACTAGCCAAATGGAAAAGGAGATCCAAAAGTTCACAGGAGAAAATAATTTCTTCAAAATTAGAATGGAGCAAATGGAAGCTAATGACTTTATGAGAAATCAGGTAATTATAAAACAGAACCAAAAGAATGAAATATTAGAAGACAATGTGAAATATCTCAATGGAAAAATCACTGGCCTAGAAAATAGATCCAAGACAGGTAATTTTAAAATTATTGGATGATCAAAAAAAGAGCCTAGACCTCATCTTTCAAGAAATTATGAAGAAAAATTGCCCTATATTCAAGAACCAGAGGATAAAATAGAAATAGAAATAATCTTCAGATCACCTCTTGAAAGAGTTCCCAAAAGGAAAACTCCTAGGAATATTGTAGTCAAATTCCAGAATTCCAAGGTAAAGGAGAAAATATTACAAGCAGTCTGAAAGAGATAATTCAAGTATTGTGGAAACACAATCATGTTAGCACAAGATCTAGCAGCTTCTACACTAAGGGATTACAGGGCTTGTAATAATATATTCTAGTGGTCAGAGGAGCTAGGATTAAAACCAAGAAATCACCTATCCAGCAAAACTGAGTATAATACTTCAGGAGAAAGTGGAATTTCAATGAAACAGAGGACTTTCAAGCATTGTTGATGAAAGGACTAGAATTGAATAGACAATTTGACTTTCAAATAAAATAGTCAAAGGAAGCATGAAAAGGTAAGCAGGAAGGAGAAATCACAAGGGACTTATTAACAATGAACTATTTACATTTCTACATGGAAAGATGATATTAGTAACACATGAAGCCTTGCTTAGTATTAAGGTAGTTGAAGGAAATTAGATGATAGATAGATAGATAGATAGATAGATAGATAGATAGATAGATAGATAGATAGATGGCACAGGGTGAGCTGAATGTGAAGGAATGATATCTAAAAGATAAAATTAAGGGTGGAGAGCAGAATATATTGGGAGAAAGAAAAAGGGGGAGAAAGAATGGGGTAAATTATCTCACAAAAAAAGGATAAGAAAAAGGAGTCATATTGGAGGGGAAGAAGGGAGAGGTGAAAAGGAATCAGTGAACCTTACTCTCATCAGATTTGGCTTAAGGAGAGAATAACATACACACTCAACCAGGTGTTTTAACCTACAGGAAAGTAAGAGGGAAGGGGATGGAGGAAAGAGGATGATTGAAGAGAGGCCAGATTGAGGAAGGAGGTAGTCAGAAGCAAACCCATTTGAAAAGGGACAGGATCAAAGTTGAAAATAGAATAAGTAAGAAGTATAGAATGGAGGGAAATATAGTTAATCTTTCACAACACGGCAATTACGGAAGTGTTTTGCATAACTACTCATATATAACCTATGTTGAATTGCTTGCCTTCTCAATGAGGGTGGGTGGAGGGGGAAGATAGAAGAGGATCTAGAACTCAAAGTTTTAAAAAGAAATGTCAAAAAATTATTTTTTCATGCAACTGGGAAATAAGACATATAGGAAATGGGGCATAAAAATCTATACTGCCCTACAAGCAAGGGGGAAGAGGATAAAGGGGGAATGATAAAAGGGAGGGCAGACTGGGGGAAGGGGCAATTGGAATGCATGCCATATTTAGGTGGGGAAGAGATGGGAAGAAATGCTGGAATTCAAAATCTTGTGGAAATGAATGTTGAAAACTAAAAAATAAAGATTTTTTTAAATGAAAAAGAAAAAAAAAAGAAAAAGAAATACAGGGCCCTCATACTTCTAGTCATTATTTTTGAAGGAAAAACAACAACAACTCCTTTTTCTTCCTCCATAGGGAAAGTTCTCAGAACTTTAATTTTATAGGTGTTTTGGTTTTTTTTCTCCAAAAGGAGAATTTTATTTTCAGGGACCTAGTTAGAACACATAGTATCCTCATTCATTTTCTTTTTTTAACTCCACTTCCTCTTCATAGTCCCTTTGCCCTAAGCCTTTGTCTAATTTAAAACTAAAAAGTCTTTTAACTCCTACTTAATGTCAGATTGGCAAATCACCTTTTCAGAATGATTTTTCTTAAGATTTTTGTGTTCCCCTTTGGCACTATGAGTCCCCTCCAGGAATAATATTTTTAAATTCATAAGTCAAAATGCATAGGATTACAAAGGCAGCCAATTATATCAAAATGTAGTTATGAAAACATATGTATACATACATATGTGTGTATGCATCTCAGATTAAAAGCCTCTGTTTTGGGAACATTTTAGCAGTTTTTCTGTCAACAAACATCCATTAACTGTTTGGGTGTAATCCCTTCATTGTCCCTCCCTCTTCTCATTTTCTGGTGAAAGGAGAAAGGCAAAGGCAAAAAACTCACTGATGGAGCTGCTTCAAGGCACTGCCATCCACATCAATTCTTTGTTTCAGATTTCTACCTTTATCAAGTATATTAGCTGACAGAAAGTCTTTCTAGCCTTTGTTCACCCTATGCTATTATCTCATGATGTGTCAAAATTTAGCATAGGTGAATTAGAGGAAGCATGGTACAGTGGTGGATCAAATCCTAATTTTGACACTATCTGTCCACGTCTTCTCCAGCAAGTCTCTCTGGACTTCAGTTTTCTTATCTGTAAAATGAGAGACTAGTGTAGATAATCTCTAATGTCCCATTTATCACTAAATCCTAAGTCAAATAAGATCCAGGTAGAGGTAAAGTAGTTTGATTTAAGATTGAATGACTACAAAATTTTTATTATTAAAGTTTTGGTTAAAGAAATTGGGGAAATAGTAGTCACACCCAATTCACTAATTTCCCTAGAGATAACTGGCTGTGCTTTACTTTCTTCTTTTAAACATGTTGGGTTTTATAATGACTCCAGAACCTAGGATGGCTATAGGGAGCTATGAAAAGTTACTAACTGGCTAGAATAACCTGATTGCTGGAAACCAGACCCAATTATATATCCCCTATTATCACCTTGAAAGCATTTTTAGGTTAATGGGCAGAGAATCTCTCTAGATTTATAGATAAGCTAAAATTTGATGTATTTTATGCCTTTAATATCTTTTGTTTCCACAGGAAGGGCTACCGGTTGTCCTCACTTGGACCCCTTTGCCTGCTCAGAGAAGTGTACTATGCCCTCACTCTCTGCAAAATGAACTATCATCTCAAAGGAACATCACTTGTCAATGCCACTGAGAATGCAGAAGAGAATAGCCAAGTCCATTGGCAATAGCCAAGATTGTTTTAAATGGAGTAGAACCTGGGAATTATGACAGCCATAATAATAGTGCTATTTGTACAACATTTTGTACTACTGAAAGTGCTTTCATATGTTTTATCTTATTTTGTCTTCACAATGGGAAGTGGGTAAGGTAGGTAGTATCCCCAGATCAAACACTAGAGTTTAGAAACCTTTGAGGCTGGCTGTATTATTTCCAGGGTGGAAGAGCAGCCATAAATCACACTGGGAAATTTCCACATGACCCCAAATCATTAGGGTGCTATGCCAGATTGTAACTGTCAGTCCTACTGCTCTCTCTTAGCATGAAGGTTGGAAGTAGCTTCCAAAGATTACCAGAAAAATGCCCAATTAACTACTGGGAAAGACACACCTTGGTCTCTTTAGACTACATAACTAAAATGGATTAGATAACGAACAAGGTAGGTGAAGTTTATCTGTAGCTGTGCTGACATTTAAACACTATTTATTCTGCCCCCTTAATGCCATTCTGTGTAATTAGTCAACCTCAGATTCCTTTCTTTTCTTTAAGATCTCATCTCTTGATCATGTTTCTCCATTTTTCTTGCTTATGATAAATGTGCTCCTCGTGTCTTGTTTATCATTAAATAATAGAATTTTGTAGCTGCACTCGAGAAACCATTTAGTCCAGTCTTCCACCCAATATCTGAAGAGCATATGAGACTTGGAATATGGAAGACCTGGGTTCAAATGCCAACCTTGACAACTTCCATAGCTTTTGTTAAGCTTTACTTTAAATCTGTGATGCTTCACTCTAAGTCTGGTCCAATATTTCCTCTGCCATGCTGCTTCTCTTTTCATAGTGGTCTGAGACTTTTTGGGAAATTATGAGAAGACAAGTATTGTGAATGGATAATGGTATATTGATCATAAGTATTTCAATCTCACTTGAAACAAAGGCTGATTGGGTAGTTTTTCGTGTAAAAGGGACTTAAGATTGCTATGGATACAGAAGATTCTCAGTAAATATTTCTTGATAGACAGCTTAATAAATATGAGTATGTTTCAGGGGATAGACTGCTAGACTTGGAGTCAGGAATACCTGGGTTTAAATCTCATTTCTTTCATATACTAGCTGTTTGACTGTGAAAATACAGTCACTTTGTACCTCAGTTTCTTCATCTGTAAAAATGGAATAGCAATACTTGTGCCCCTACTTCACAAAACTGAGGTAAGATTGAAATGAAATAATATTGGTAAAGCATTTTGAAATTTTAATGCATTAAGTGTCAATAAATGCAAATTAATTCTAGAAAAGGTAAAATATGAGTCATGGTCAGAATTGGAAACCTATGAATAACATTAAAATTTTTGAACACACTTTTGAGACTTGAAGTCTTTTCAACATAATTAAGATTTCATAGTAAATTTATGGAAAGATCATGACAATGTCTTTAATTTGAAAGAGACAAATTGTGATTAAAAAAGAATTTTAAAGGTGTGTTATGTTAAACCAAGTATTCATTGACTCTGTATTGCATGTTGCATAAAGTTAAAATTCCTGAAAATGACTTTAAAGTCCCTACTTAGTTTTATGCCAGCCTACTCGCTTTGTGTGCAAATTTTTATGTTGCCTCTCCTTAACACAGGTCCTCTGGTAAAACCAATCAACCTTGTGAACAAACCCACTTGTTTTTTCTTTTCTTTTTGTTTCCGTATGAATTTAAAAAAATATATACAAACACAAATTTCAATATCCAAATAACAGATAAAGGATTGTATAGGATACTGTGAATCTCTATTTATCTATCTATCTCCTCCAGCAATTGTTATTTCCTTTTTAATTTTGTCATCTCTGTCAATCTTACGGGTGTGAGGTACAACTTCAGAGTTGCTTTAAATGAAATGTCTCTAATTATTAGCGATTTGAAGTTTTTTTTTATTTATTATGACTGTTAATAGCCTAGGTCCCCTCCTTTGAAAACTGTCTTTTCATGTCCATTAGTCATTTATTTATTGGGGAAAGCCTCTTGTTCTCAAAAATTTGAATCAGTTCAAGATACATATCTTTGATATGAAACCTTAAACAGAGAAGGTTACTGCAAGGATGTTTTCCCCCAGTTAGTTGTTTCCCTTCAAATTTTAGCTGCATTTTGTTTTGTTGGTTATAAAAGGTTTTTTTTAATTTACATATTCAAAATTACATATTCTATCTCCTTTTGTTTTTGAGATCAAATACTTTCTTCTGCATCATAGAGGTTACCAATATCTTCATCCATTCTCCTCTAAATTGTTTGTGATATTATCTCTAATAACTAGTTCATTTATCTACTTGGATTTCATTTTTGCAAATGATAAGAGATGTTAGACTAAAACTAATATATGCCATAAATACTTTCTAATTTTCACATGCATTTTTTCCAATGGAAAGTCCTTGCCTCCATAGTTGAAAGTCCTTGATTTGGACACAGAATTATTATATCTAATTGCTTCTGGGGCTTGTGTACCTACTGTGTTGATAATTTTTATATACTTTAACCAATATCAAGAAGTTTTGACAATTACTACTTTTTAGTATAGTTTGAGATCTGTCACTGATAAAAGTGTGATACAAAGATTCAGTAAACACAAGAGACATAGCATATCTAATTTTTCTAAAATTCTACTTTGATTACCACTTCTTTCTTGTTTATATTTTTGTTAGATGTTTCTAAATCTAAAATGGACAAATTGAGAGCAGTATGATAGTTTTGCAGTCCATTTCTCCTTCTAATTCTATTAGTTTTTTTTAATTTAATTGCTTAAAAGCTATGGCATTTGATGATCATAAATTCATCGCGGATATAACTTATTATATGTAGTATTTTTAATCACAATGCAGTTTCCTTAGCAATTGATTTTAGTTATGACTATTTTCACTATTGTTTGGTGTAGTCGAAGGAGGACCTAGTAGCAAAAAGACCATTCCTTTAATGAAGATAAACATTTTTGTAAAGAATCTGCAAAATGGTGGCCTGTAGGGGAACCTTCTGGCATGACTGGCTCAAGCCAGATGGAGGCTTCAAAGAGCCTAATTAGGAGCATGCGTTTGTATGTCATATAATTTCACTGCTCAAGGTCAGAAAATAGTCACATTATCATTGGAATTCAGAGACAATCTCTGTTCAAACTATTTTCTCATATAGTCTGTGACAAAATTCCTGTCTCCTGTACATTGTCTCAGATCATGATTGCCACCCTTGACTTTTGAATTTGCCTTAGGCATAATAAATTCGGCTCAAACCCTCTATTTCAACCTTGGGAGAATCTTTATTTTTTAAGTGTGTTTCTAATAAACAACATACTATTGGATTCTGGTTTCTCAACCCTCTTAGTATCTTCCTCCATTTTATGGTGAGTTTTTCCCGTTCCCATTTATGATTATGATTGATATTTGAATTGTATGTCTTCTATCATATCTTTTTTAATTTTGCTTCTCTCTTTGATAATTTCCTGATTTTTCCAAAGAAGAATAAATTTGGGAAAAGCAAATGAATTAGATTGATATTGGTAGTTTATAACTGAAATTCTTTCTTTTGTCCTCCATTCTTTACCCACTTCAAAACTTGATCACTAGTTCCTATATTTTCTTTCTTTAATGGTCCACCTGTCAAAATTTGTTTGTGACTATTCCCTTTTCAGTTCTTCTCTCCCTCTGAAATCCCCTTTTTCAGTCTCATTATCTACACCTGTTTCCCTACGAAATTTATTTTTACATTAAATTTATTCTGCCTGTATATTTACCCTTTTACCTGGTTCAGGTCAAAGTGCCCACTTCCCTAAACTCTTCCTCTGCATATATTTATATATTTAGCAAAATGCTAAGTATATAAAAAATATTCAATAAATACATCCACAACCATTAAGTGCCTACTATGAAATAATATTGTAGACTGTATTTACAAAGATAAAAATTAAAGAGATTCTACCCCGCAAGGAACTTATGTCCTGTGCAAGAAATATAATTGACACTTATAGTTATCAACAAAATTTTGAAAAATCAGGCACTAGCAGTTGGCAAAAGGAGGAAAGGTACCATGTAGAAGGTGATGCTTGAACTCAGTTTTAAAGACAACTGGGGGATACATAGAGAGGGAAGTGAAAGAGGAGAGAATTCCTGGCATTGCTGAATTAAATTATTGAATTAAAATGAAAACATACCATCTCTCTCTCTCTGGCAGCAATTTCAAGGATCATTTTATGAAATAAAAGAACAGAATATTTACCTGTTAGAGGTCATTCATAACTGTAAGGGATGTCCCTTGAACATTTCTCCCTTCTTTTTTAATAACCCATTAAAGCTTTCATTAATTTATCCTTCATTATTTTACTCAAACTCTTTTGAACATGTTTATATTTTTGGCTTCTTCAGCCTCTGAAGTAGCCTGTCAAATTTACCCTTGATGTGTAAGTTCAGGTTAACCTGTCGTATCTAATTTGTGACCTAGATTCAAAATGAAATGTGCTTCTGCACTTAGGTCCTTTCAATTCCAGTCCTGCTGTGTGCTTCCTGTTTTAACATGCTTATCTAATACAAAAGCAGACACACAGAAAGTGCTAAGGGGTGAGATTGGCAGGGGGTGGGGAGATCTCTTTCCTAGACATTTCATATAGTAGTGAACTTGATTTCTTATCTAAAACTTGGAAATAATACTTTACTTTATTCATTCCTCTAGCCCTATGTTGTGATTAAAGAAAGACATATAGGGAGTGCAACACATAGGACAATTTCCAGTCTAGTTGAATTGAAGGGGATGGGAGCAAAGTATAGTCTAACCTGATCAAGTACAGTTGCATTGGGATGGACAGAGAGATTAACTCCCAGGAATTTGACCCTAAATTCCAATCTGATGGCATAGATGGGGTGTGGAGAGGAGTTGGAGCTTAAGAGTTGGTGGTAAGGGATTGGCTGGGACCACTATGAGGAAGTAGTATATGCTCCAAGCCCTGGTCTTTTCATTTTAGTTACTGCTCTATCTTGATAGAAAATATACAATCTGGCCAACTGGTTCTTCTTCAACAAGTGCTCCAAACTGGTCCCACTACAAGTACTAGTGGTGGTGGTGGTGATAGTGGTAGTAGTAGTTGTAGAGGCAGCAGCGACTAGCATTTGCATAGTACTTTAAGATTTGCAAAGCATTTTATAAATATTCATTATATCCTAATAACATCCTATAATAATATCCTACTAATAATCCTAAGAAATAATTAGTTAGGTATTATTATCCCCACTTTATGGATGAGTAAACTGAGGCAGACAGAAGCTAAATGACTTGCCCAAGGTCACACAACAAAGAAGTGACTGAGACAACTTGTTTCTTCTCATGATATTATTCCAACATTTGCTTCATTTGGTCATGTGATAGATGTAGTCTTAGAAGATACCAGAAGATAAGTAGAAAGAGCTGTGGTTCCATAGTAAAAAGATATAGGTTCAAATGTTGTCCTTAATGCTTAGTATTCATGTGATCTTAGATAAGTCACTTAACCTCCCTGGACCTCAGTTTCCCCTTCTATCAAATGAAGGTGTAGATTGGATGACTTCTGAAGTCTTTCCCAGTTCTAAACCTTTGATCCCTAAGTTGCTAAGAGCATGTATCAGCAGGAATTTGGTAATCCAAAATGATAGATGGAGGAATCCCATGCTTGCTTGGTGGTTACAGTTTTAGATGGAAATATGAGAATAGGCAGGACAGTCATCCATTTCAAAAGTAAGTTTGGAAATAGTGGGTAGGCCTCCAACATCTGAAACACCTTAACCCTCTTGCTTTGGTCCCTAAAATATCAGTATTCCCAAATATTTTGACAAATTCCTTGGTATGAAAGTAATACTCTTTCCAAGCACCCTACATAGGTCTTAGAGTTCAGAAGACTTGTGTTCAAATCTGTCATTAGAAACTTATTGCCTGTGTGACCCGGGGTGAGCCATTTGACCTCTATGTGTTTCAATTTCCTCATCTATAAAAATGAGGATCTTGGATCCAATGGCCTGTCAACTCTTCCAGTTCTCAGTCAATGATCTTACAATCCCTAGGACTGGCAAATGCCCTGAGACTATCAACTAAGTGTTTGTATCTACTTTAACATCATTCTGACTGTGACAAACAGAGCTCAACGGCAACTGGCCAAGGAGGCCAAATGGCAGTGGGCAGTATGAGGGCAATGTGAGATCATCCTGAGTAGGGGTAAAAGTGGCACAAAGCAGAGAGAAGAGAGTATCAAAATCCAATTCATCTTACGTCATGAAAAGCATAGGTCTGAGAAGAGATTGGCTAAGCTGCCAAGGAGACTGCTAAACCCATAAATGTGGGCATCAGCTGGAACAGTGCCACCTGTGGTTTGAGCTGAATGGTATAACATTGAACAACATTAAGGAGGGAGAATTAACATTCTGGGTGCTGTTATGTGTAGCTAAAGGACTCCAAAGGCATGCCTCCAAGCACAATGACTGAGGAGCCCAGGATGCTCTGCCAACAGTTCCGCTTTCCTGGTTTTCTTTCCAAAGACAAGTCAAGGATGACAACCTCTCTTGGATACCTAAGAACCTGGACCCAGTACCCTCTTTGGCAGTCATATTGCCTTCAGTGCAAGGATTAATTCAACCTTCCTGACCACAACAGGTGTGCACTTTGGGCTAGTGGCCAAGGATTCCTATATGTAAGTCTCTCAAGGTACCAGATTTAGGCTCTGACACATGCTGTTGATTTATTTTTTTAAGGACTTGTGCCAAAAATCCAAAAAGACACTTTTATAGAGAATCTATTCCATTTTTTGGAGATTTTCATCCTAAAGAATAAAAACTCTCTTTGACCACGTATTCTGAGTTCTGCTTGGCTCTGTCTTTTTGTTCTCTGACCTCACCATATAGTACTAATCCAGAACATTGCCCCCTCACATGCCCCTACATTCACATTTCCATTAACACAAGAGCCTCCAGTACATAGAGGAGACATTCGCCAGGCTCTCATTACCATGAATGGGAGTGGCAGGACTGAGTAAGAAGAATGGGTTCCAAAATTCGGACCACCTTGGGCTCAAGCATAATGCCTCTCCATTATCCAGACACCTGACCTTCCTTTAAAGCCAGCGGTGGGGAATGTAGATCCAAAATCAGTAACGTTTCTTTCCTCTGCTGCAGTCTCCTGGCAGGATCACTAAGTTTTCAAGAAAGAAATCAGCACGAGAACCTGATCCCAGCAGAGCTGAGCAGAGTGCCATGTAATGGGGTCTCTTGTTTTATTTAAACCAATCTCCTGTAATCACTCAGAAAGAAAGAGTCTTTGTAGGAGACTAAAGCATTCCGGAGAGAAGACAGCATGCCCTACCAAATCCAACTCATTACCTTATTCTGCAGTTTCCTTTCCACCTCCATGAATATGAAGAATATCAAGTTCTTTGTATGTCATGTGTATGTTACTGGGATCATTTAAAAGTAAATGTATTTAGAAGCTATGATAAAAGTATAAGCGTGAGTGACCAGACAAGATCAGAAAAAGACTGGTACACTTACATTTTAGAAGGGATATGATAAAGTCACAAGATTCTGGTGAAAAAGATGCAGAAATACATACTGAAAAACAGTATGAATACATGTACTCAGAACTGATTGACTCACTGGATGCAAAGAGAATCACCAACTTAAATAAGAATACTGGATATAGAAAACTGGAGATGGGATACTCAGAAATTGCTTATTGCAAGGTAAGAAGGTCGTTATTAAGCAGCTATTCTTGGCTCCAGTCGATCATTTTATCATCTTAATCAACATTTTGAATGAAGACATACAACCTATGCTCATCACGTTTGTAGATAACATGATGCTGGGTGGGATAACTAATATGTTGAATAACAGAATGGGATACAAAAATATATTTTTTAATTTATACATTAAATTATTAACTAATTAATAATTTAATTCCTTTTTTATTATTCAAAAATAATAAAATATTAAAGAGGGTTAGAATGATGAATCAAATATAACAAAGCAAAATTTAATAGAAATAAGGAAAGGTCTAAGCATGAATTCCAAACTTCACTTACACAGGTACAGAATTGAAAAGGCAGGGCTAAGAAACCGTCTATGTGAAAACAACCTCAAGAAGACAAACAAAACACAAACAAAACATAAACAAAGCTTTGGGTTTTCAGTGTACTCCAGACTCAACCTAAACTGACATAGCAGTTATGAGAGATAATGACCTTAGGCTGCTTTAACAGAAGAATTTTGTCCTGAGTGAGTAAGATGATTTTCCTGTTATACCCTTCATTTTAGAGTGTTGTTCATAGGCTTGGGGAGCCAGGTTTTAGGAAAGACGATGAAAAACTGAAGCATGTTTGGAGCAGGGTGACAATCTATAAGGTAACTCAAAGCAATAGTTAATGACTAGTCAGAGCAATATTTGAAGGCCTAGGTGTACATAGGCTGGAAAGGAGAAGACTTTGGTAGGACATCATAATTGTTTAAATAGAGTTTTCACGTGGAAGCAAGATGAAGGCTCTAGAGAACAGACCCAGTGGTTAGAGGCTCAATGAAATATTACAATATAAGCAAAATCTTCTTAATGACTAGGGTTGACCAGAAGGTGAATGGTTTCTTCTTCTCTATAGAGAGATCCTGAAGCAAAAGTTAAATGACTACTTACTGAGAATTATAATGAGGATTTATGCTTCGGTGCTTCCAATGCTAACATTATATGATTCTATTTTAACCACCAGATAGCATTTCTAGCCACACATCTGATTTTATTCACTTGAAAGCCTAGGTTCTTGGAAGTCCCATAAGTTTTGTTCTCTACTCTGCTAAAGTAGTGTTCTGGGGAACAACCAATCTGTCTAGAGTTCTAAGATGGAAGGAAACCTATCTCCTAGTTCCAACTCTTATGAGGAAATCTCTTAGCTTCTTAGTCTAAGTTTGTGGATTTTTTAAGATCTAAAACCAATTGGTCAAAATGATTACCTGCAAATCCCATTGGAGGTTAAGATAGGAATGTATGGATTGTCAAACTCCCTTTCCCTATCTTATTCTCATTTTTTTTTGCCAAAAAAGCCTGCTCCAGAGTAGAGTGAGATCTTCATGCGACTATATGGTGCTGTATACTGAAGTCTTGTCTTAGGAGACCATTTGGGATCCATTCAATAGGTCAGAGCCGAGGTAAAGAACTCCTTTTTTAAAAATGAGATATTTGTAAAGCATTTAGCAGAGGACCTGGAGGAAATTAAGTGATTAAGTGCTATATAAACGCTTATTCTCTTCCCCTCCCCCACCCTTTTTGTTAGAAGACCAAGCATTTCTGCATGGAGAGACAATCAGACCATAGATTACCAGGAAAAGTAAAAATATTAAGGGCAATTCACAGGGATGAGGGGAGAATTTTCTCATATTTCATAGGTACAGAAGTGGTTCCTCCCAAAAAAAGGTTTCACTTACTAACATTTATAACTTTTTTTCAATATGAAGGAATTAGCACAACTTATTGATTATGTATGTACACTTACTTATGGGTGACTCTAAATATAACTGATTCTAGCACTTTACCTTCAATTAGTGAAGCATGCAACCGTGTTTTCATTCATTTACAATTC